>NW_016806649.1:151089-168920 GCF_001698545.2 Rhinopithecus bieti | reverse complement strand
ATTATATTTAGAAAATGCAGGAAACTCTTATAAACAAAAACATACACAAAGCCAAATGGAAAAAAATGAGCAAAATTATAAATCAATTTTCAGAAGGAGAATTCCATATGATGAACATTAGTAATCAGTGTATTTTGTCAAGCTATTGGACTGATAAAAATCACAATGCCAAATGTTGGTAAATAATCAATTAATTTTTTTTCTGTATAGAGGTTGTACAAATCTTCACTCTCATTAGTTCACTTCCTGTTGTTGTTTTATGATTGATTTTTAATGCTCTGTTTTATGTTTTAAGGTAATTAGATAATTACCATAATAAATACTGTAGCTACTTTCCCCTTTATGTCACTTCTTTTCCTTACTTTATAATCTGAACTACAAATAAGGATATTTTATTTCATGTAGGTTATATAACAATCTTCTAATTTTTTTACATTTTATGTACTGAAAAGTTTTATGATGCTTTTTTTCAGAAATAATCGTTTTGTATTTAAAAGATATGTAGTAATTTTATTAGGTTCAGTTCTGCCTCCATATTTGAGTTTTATTCTTTTCTATTGTCTAACATATTTGTTGTACATTACTTGTCTCATTTAAATTTTAATTTTGGAAACACTGTTAGATTAATAGACTCATTATGGAATTTCCTGATTCTTTGGTCTTCTTTAATTTTCTGTTCTATTCTCTGGAATTAAGTATTATTTTCATTTATTGTATTCAATACAACAACACTTTTCTTGCTGAAATGATGCAAGTTGGCAAGTATCTCCAACATGTCATGAAATAGGTAGAAGTAAACTAGTGAAGAGTTTGGTCTTGTTTCTGACTTCAATGAGAATGTCAGTGGTGTTTTTAAATTGGTGTTGACTTTAACTGAGGAAAAAACATCTACAAGCATGCTTTGGAGATATTGCAGGTTCAGCTCTAGATTATTGCAATAAAGCATATATTGCAGTAAAATGAGTCACATAAATATATTGGTTTCCTAATGCATATGAAAGTTATGTTTATACTATACTATAGTTTATTAAGTATGCAATAGCCTTATGTCTGAAAAAAGTACATGCCTGAATTAAAATTATTTATTGCTATAAAAAGATGGTAACAATCATATGAGCATCCAGCAAGTTGTCATCTTTTTGCTGGAGGAGACTTTTCCTCCATGTTTGTTGCTGCTGACTGATCAAGGTGGTGACTGCTGAGGCTTGGGGTGGCTGTAGCAGTTTCTTAAAGTACTGCAAAAATGAAGGTCATGCCATCAATGGATTCTTCCTTTCATGAACGATTTCTCTGTAGCATGTGATGCTGTTTGCTAGAATTTTTCCCAAAGTAAACTTTTTTCAAAATTTGAGTCAATCCTCTTAAATACTGCCATTGCTTTATAAACTAAATGTATGTAATATTCTATAGTATTTGTTGTCATTTCAGCAATGTTCACAGCATCTTCACCAGGAATAGGGTCCCTCTTAAGAAATCAATTTCTTTGCTCATTCATAAGAAGCAACTCCTCAGGTGTTCAAGTCTGATCATGAGATTGCAGTAATTCAGTCACATCTCCAGGCTCCAATTCTAATTCTAGTTCTCTTGCCACCACATTTGCAATTATTTCTTCTAGTGAAGTCTCAAACTTCTCTAAGTCATTCATGGAGTATTAAATCCACTTCTTCCAAACTCTTATTAACGTTAATATCTTGACCTCATCCAGGTTTCTTGAATGTTCTCTCAATGGCATCTATAATGGCGAAACTGTTGCAGAAGGTTTTCAATTTAGTTTGCCCAGATCAATCAGGCAAATTACTATCTATGGCAGCTATACTCTTAGGAAATCTATTTCTTAAATCAAAAAACTTGAAAGTAAAAATTTCTCCTGGCTCCACAGGGTGCAGAATGGATATTGTGTTAGCAAGGATGAAAACAAAATCAATTTTTTTGTACATTTCCATCAGATCCCCTTGGGTGCCTAGATGTATTGTCAATGAGAAGTAATATTTTGAAGAAATCTTCTTCTGAACTGTTAGTCTCAGCAGAGGCTTAAAATATTCAGTCAACCATTCTGTGAACAGACAGTAGAACAAAACTTTCAAAGTGCTCACACAATATAGCTATGAATTTGGAATTATAAGAAAAAGACATTTAAAGACACATATATGAACACATGCAAACCCCAAAGGGTTTCAACAGAAAAATTATAAATGTCAAATGAAAACTATAAATCAGTGAAATAATCTGTAAAGGACTGAGAAGGTTAAGATATTTTCAAATACACAAAGTCAGAGAGTGTTTATCAACAAGATTAAAAGGTTTTTAAAAATATGTCTATCAACATGAATTTATACATATATATATATATAGACACACACACATATATAAATGTGAGATGTTACAAAGGCTGCTAAACAGTTGGACGGTCATCTTCAGCCCAAAAGACGGGGTTCTGAGAGTCACCATTCTCTCGCACCCTGAACCCTGTATCTGCCCAGTGTGAGATTTTTCTAAATTGCGTATAAATAGCATACTGTCTAGCAACTTCTCAGTTATTTTTTAATTATCTTGTTTTAGCTCAGCTATTTTAATAGGTTTCTTATTAAGATTAAATAGATTAATAACAGTAATGCAAAGAGTGCTCATAGTCCTCAGTAACTGTTATTGTTTGTTTTATAATTGTGCTATTAAGTTATGTTATACAATGAGGTATTGGTACAGCAGTATTTTTTTAACGACCAGTGGAAGAAAATAAGGAGTGCAGAAACAGATCCACATGCCTGGAAATTTTAGGATGGCAAATTACATAAATAGTAATATAACTGGTGATCCATAATAAAAATAAAATAATTTAAATTTGTATGTCAAACCATGCCTCCAAATCAACTCCAAATAAATAGAATATTCAAACATGAAAGTAAAGCATTTTATCTGTAGCCAAAAGTATAGGAGAATATCTTTGTAGCCTTGAGATTTTTTAAGAAAGTTGCAACATGTAATGATTAAAAATGCTGATAGCCTTAATTAGATTGAAGTTAACATTTTCTCGTTTCACAAAACAGCCTAAGAAAGGTCGAGACTACAAAAGGAGAAAGGACATTCATAATGTATTTAATTGTCCAACTATTAATATCTAGAATACATACAGACAGCTTACAGACCACTAAGAAAAAGATAAGCACTGTAATATAAAAATGAACAAAAGTCACAAAGAGGCATTTCACAGAACAGGAAATGACAATAGCCAATAACCATATAAAAAGATGCTGAGTTTCACTATCATTCATGGAGTAACAGAGTAAGATAAGATACCAAGTCACTATTTACTAAGAATATTGACAGTATCAAATGTTTGTGACTATATGGAGTAACTACAACTATGTTGACTGATGCTGGGATGGTGTATTGGTGCAATCACTTGGGAAATTATATCTGGAATTTATTTATATTATTGAACATATGTGATATGGTTTGTCTGTGTCCCCACCCAAATCTCAACTTGAATTGTATCACCCATAATTTCCACATGTTATGGGAGGGTCCTAGGGGGAAGTAATTGGATTATGGGGGGCAGTCTTTCCCACGCTATTCTCATGAGAGTGAATAAGTCTCACGAGATCTGATGGGTTTATCAGGGGTTTCTGCTTTTGCCTCTCCCTCATTTTCTCTTGCCAACACCATGTATGAAGTACCTTTTGCCTCTTGCCATGATTCTGAGGCCTTCTCAGCCGTCTGGAACTGTTAAGTCCAATTAAACCTCTTTTTCTTCCCAGTCTCAGGTATGTCTTTACCAGCAGCATGAAAACAGACCAGTACAATATGCATATTATAGGACCCAAAAATTCCATTTCTTGGAAAGCTTCCTAGAGAATCTGTTGGGGTGAGGAAAATAGGCTAAATCATGATTATGGTGATGGTTACATGACAGTATATATTTGTCAAATTAATCAAATTGTATACTTAAAATTTGTTAATTTTATTGTATTTGATTATACCTAAATAAAGCTGATTTAAAGAAGAAAGATAAAAAAGAGATGGCAAAGTTTAAATCAGTCTTAATAAGCTAAATTAGAACGAAGAAAAAAGGATGTAATCCATTTTAGTGTAATTTCCAACTAAAGTGATTATTAAAAATGAAGTTCTAGTGTTTAATGCAACAAACTTGTAACTCTCCAGAACATTAAACTTCTAAGAATGACTTATTTTCTCAAAGTTTTATGGGTGAAAATTTGAATACATGTCACCATCTATAGACAAAGCTTCTTAATGAATGCTTTTCATGATGACGAAATGAAACAAACAAACAAAAAGAAAGCGAAAGAAAAACACAAGCTTCAAGTCTACTGTTGTAATGAAAAGTCATGACTCTGTGCCTACTTTCAGAACGAAGCAGTTCTTTGGCTCAGACTCTTTTGGTTGAAATAGAAGCCAGGTTCTAAGGAAAGCACCCTATAACAGTTGTGCGGGTGTACAGAAGAGTGATCCCTTCAATTTTTTCCCAAAAGGACATATGGTCATTTATTCTGATATCAATACACAGGAAAAAGGCAATATCTTAGATCTTGTGAGGGCTCTTGATACATGATTTAAGGTTACACTAATACCTGGAGACCAAGGCATCACTGTGGCCCTCTTGTTAGAGAGAGACATATGCCAATTAGGAGTAAAATCCTAATAGACATACTTAGAAGGTAGCAGAACATTCATTCATTCAAGGTTTGTACAGTAAGCCTTTGACTTGTAGAGTAAGAGTTATTGTTGTAGGAAAGGCCAAATGTAACTCCCTAAAACTGCCTTTCACCATTCCCAGAAAAAAATTTTCATAATAAAACTATCTTACACTGCAGGAGAATTGGTGTGACCCTCAAAAATTTAAGGACTTCAGGATTTGTGGTATCTATTATATTCATATCATATTTAATTCACAAGTCTGGTCCCTTCAAGTATTAGATCAATCATAGTAAAGGACATTGCACTGCAACTGTTCATTTTAAAATTTATTGATTCTCCAATATGTGGAGTGGCATTTTATAGGAAACATGATGGTTCATTATTCTACAGGGTTGCTTGAAATGGGAGAGAATATGATAAGCTCATATAGTTTTCAGTTATGAATTGTACAAAAATACGTTTCATATGGGAATTCCTCATGTGACAATTCTTGTAGATATATTTAAATATGAATCACTTGTTCTGTGTTAAATATTAAACAAAGAAAAGTACATGTCATTTGACAAGGATCATTGTGCTTCCTGGAAACTTACATTCCGGACTTTCCATTAATCACCAGCTAGTGCTTACACAACACATACTGAGTTCTAAATTTGAATAAAGTATTGTATTACATTAAATTTAAATTTAAGCTTATCTCACTGTTTCAGTGATCCTACTAAATTTATGGTCAAGCAGGGTTTTTTCCTGATACATACTATTATATTTAAATCAAGAAGTGTTTTAAATGTCCTAATTCGATTTGTATAGGATGGAAGACTTCTGTAAATATTGTAGCTGCATTCTTCAAAATGTGAATGATTTTAGTCAAAACTGTTCAGTATAAAGTAATGTGCACCTCATTATTTATCTCAGTATGTTTTTTTCTTCTGCTCATGATTTATCAGTAACCTTCCCAGGGTCAGTTCTCCCCACACAGAGTGGACAATCAAGTGCACTCCCCCAAACTCTGTCCATTAAGAGAATTTCCATGCAAAATTCCTTTTCAAATCACTTGTCTGGGGCTATAGTATAATAGAAGTCAATTTTATCTTCCGTCTTTGTACTAAGCCAACCTATTCATAAATTTTAGGTATTTTTCCTCCCCTGAAAGATCTATGAGGATAATAGGTGTGAGTTGATGGAGTGACCTTGGTGTACCAGTGGTAGGTGTCATGAGGGTCACCTGAATCTGAAGCTTGTTTGTACAGTATCCCCTAGATGGAGACAGATTTGATCCTGGATGCAGCACATTGATTTGGGCCTATCAGGCCTTACAACTTGTTTAGCCTAACAGTATCCAGCTCATGATGGGGAATTATGACCATATGGTCACTTTACATCTCATGGGCAAAAATTCACTCTCTACTCAGGCCTGGTACCATGTCAGATGCCACATTTCGAAGGACATACAATTTTTTTCTTCCATTGGCATGACCTTGCTCCAGTGCCCTATGAGTTTATGTCACCAGTCTCATATAGACTCACGCAGGAGGGCAGCCTATATTTAACAACAGAGCCTTTGGTATATGGTATATAGCTATTGATATGATGAATGTGCTGTTTTTAACACTCATAGGAATGAAGAATCAAAAGTAAATTCTATCACATGTAACAGAAAATAGTCATAATGCACACTCTTGCTCCAGAACCATATTCTTTTGAACTCTGTCACAATATAGTTGAAGAGACCTGGGTCAACAAAACATATTTCAAAGCATACCAGAGTTCCACCACAGTGATAATATTGTGCGAATTGAACCTAATGAGCATAGTGTGGCTAGTACAATGGATACCTTGTTAGGAATATGTTCTGTAGATGGTGGTAAATAATCCCTAAAAAGATTCAGAGACCAGCCACCTCGGTGAAGTTTTCAGAGTCTAGTGGTTTGGGTAATGCTGGGACATCTCCTCCAACATGAAAGATACATTGCTCCTTGAATTTCCTACCACTTAAAAAAGAAGTAAAATGTTTGGTAGATGTCCTTGAGTTATGGAAACTGTATATTCCACACTTGGAAATACTATTCCCTTCCTTTCACAGAATGACATAGATAGAATGTTGCTAGATTCACCTGGAGCTCAGAGAAAGAGCACTTCAGCAGGTCAAGGTGATAGTATGTAGTCCGCAACAAATTTTCACATAATATGAAAATAAAATTTGTTTCATTTACATGTCATGTGATACCATATCAGCTAAATATTATATAACTATGAATACTAAATTACTTTTATAGAAATTAACTAACAGCTTTCTTATATTGCCATATTATCTTCCACAATTAAGGAAACTAAAAGGTGCCGCAGAAAGAAATAGGACAGAATTTATACAAAAACAGATTGACTAATGTATTTTTTCCTTGAATTTAAATATAAGGAGGTACATTCATTTTTTCAGAAGAAAAAAGGCACATTCATTTTTCAGAAGAAAAAATAAATCCAATTATCACACAAAAAATGCAAGATATTTGAAAACACTTAAAAATTGACCTTCATTTTCAACTTCATCATGCAAAGAGCTTGGAAGTTTTCACTCCTGTCATTATACTATATGTATACATGGACAAAATGAAAATCAGTAACTTTTCTTGGAGCCATTACAAAATTGAGGTTACAAAGCAAACTGCCAATCCAAAATCCTGAGAGAGAGGCAGAGTTTCGAAGATTTGCTTAACTGCAATAAAAACCTTGGAATCCAGACGCTGGTATAAACATTTAAACAGTTATTTTGACAAATTTCTGTAGGCTGGGTGCAGGCTAGCAGAGAGTGAAAAATTCCTGGGCCACAGTCTTATGTGGGACCCCAAAATTCACCTGACTTTCACTCTAATAACAAATCAAGAATTCCTGAGAGGAATCAAAGAATAATTCTAAATATTGTTAACTAATGCTTATTCTGTTAAGTCATGGGGCTTGACTCCTGTATACACCTATCTCCTCTAAAAAACAGAGGGCACTGACTCCTACTGGATCTTAAACGTCAACACTGTTATCTGGCACCAAATTCATGTTAATTAAACTTCACCTTCAGACCTAGGAAAGGATGACAATTGAAATAAACTGCTTGCATTTAACACTGGCCTGTATACAAAGACATTAAAACATTTATTAACTTTTCTTCTATAAAAATTAATATAATTTGTCCTATGCATTAATTGATGCTAAATAATTTACATATTTAACTACCCGTTAACTTCCTTTTCCTGTCATTGTCAGAATTAGGCTGGCCTTAATTCCTTTTTGTGTAAAATGTTATTAATTCTATCCATTTGGAGCCCCTCTCCCCGGCTGCCGCAACGTCTGAGAAGTGAGGAGTGCCTCTGCCAGGTTGCCGCACCATTTGGGAAGTGAGGAGCGCCTCTGGCCGGCCACCCCACAGTCTGGCAAGTGAGGAGCCCCTCTGCTCGACCACTGTGCAACCCTTCAGGTGTGAAGTAGCAGCCTTGTGTGTGATCTTTCTGCCCTCCCCAAGTTTGCATTTTTGACATTAAAGTTTACTTTTAAATTAAAAGTTTTAAATTGGGGAAAAAAATGTTTCAGTTTTGTTTACCCAAGTAAAATAAACAAAACCTTTTCCTTTTGAGCCATTTGTAGCTTATGAAATTGAGTAAAACAACAAAGATTACCTTTTTCTTTCTGCCTGCTATCTCCAAAATTTAAAAACTATTTAGAATCTCACTGAGCCAAATCTGTTTTCCTTGCCAGCACCATGCTGCTAGTACTATATGAGCACCTTGCCTCTAGGTACAGGAACTATCACGGAAGAGGTGAACACGCGAGATTGCGAGGACCAAATTTGAAGGACAGAATTAGTTCAGACTCTCCCAATTAAGGACGGACACATAGATGCCTAAACAGCTAGCAAACTGGGAGAGTTTTACTCCTGGGCAATTATGTGGATCCTTTTCATCCCAACTATAAAGAACTTCCTGCTTCCCATAGAATTAAAACAAAATTACTAGAGGATATCAAGAAACCTAGTGACAAAGCTTCCTGGGTATATGTGTTCTCAGTTATGAGATTCATGCAAACAGATATATAATAAGAAATTTATTGGCCACCTTAGAACAAATTACTAAAGAGACCACAAAAAAAGCATCATGGGACAACAAAAGTCTTGAAATTTCTTAGCTCAAATGGTTTCAAGAAAAAACTTATGTTTTGTAAAGATAATTGCTAAAAATGTGTAACTAAAACCAAGATTATAGTAACTCAATGGGTAAAACTTAGAGATAAGTCAATTTTGTAACCTTTTATTTGGCTTTTGGTTTTGGCTCTTACATTGCTTAAAAGTTTTAAGGGTTGATGAATACATGCCCACCTCCATTCCTGTCTGACTTAAATATTTAATTGGCTGTAAGTCTTTGGCTTTAAGTCCGTTAGCCATAAGGATTCCAACAAGGGACCTAATGGACCCAGGGCAGGTAGTCATATTACCCCAGTAACGATGTGGAACAAAATGAAAATTTGGCCGTTGATGCTCCTTCTGGCAAATCTTGTCATGAAGTGGGAGAACATAAACAAAAAATAAAATCCTTAATCCCCCAAATGACTACCCAGAGCCCCTCTCGGCAAAGAGGACTCCTGAGAAACCTAAAAACCTGAATTCCTGGCCACGACAGGAAAGGAGGTCAACATGCCTCATTATAACCTTTGAAAGTTGAGGCACAATTGACCAGCATTAACCTTAAAATAGATATCATAAGACAGACAAAACAGGCTCTTTGTAGCAATAGGATACCAGATTTCAACCTGACTCATATAGCATCACATGACAGACAGTGGGTCCTGAAGAAAACTAAAGTATTTTACCCCAAAATATATTTCTTTGACATATTTTGAAATGACCCTGCAAAACCATCTTTCGTGGGGGTAAATTTCTATCAGTAGAGAGTCTCTACTAATGTAGCCAAGCCTTTCTTGGATCTAGGAGAGATTAAGAGTCTAGCACCTTTTAAGATCCAAAAAGAGAGATTTACCATATTGTCTCTAAAGGCTGCTACCTATTGAGGCTTCATCGACCTAACAAGAGCCTTGCATGAACATGGTTTGGATCTGTGTTCCCTCCAAATCTCATGTCGAATTGAAATCCCCAGTGTTGGAGGTGGGCCCTGGTGGGAGGTGATTGGATCACATGAGTAGATTTCTCATAAATGGTTTAACACCATCCCCTTTGGTACCGTCCTCATGATAGTGAGTGAGTTCTCATGAGATCTGGTCATTTCAAAGTGTGTCACGCCTCCCTTGTATTCTCTCTCTTGCTCCTGCTCCTGCCTTGTGGGATGCCTTGCTCCCTCTTTGCCTTACACCATGGTTGAAAGCTTCCTTAGGCCTCCCCCAAAGCAGAAGCCATTTTGTTTCCTGTACAACCTGCAGAACTGTGAGCCAATTACACCTTTCTTCTTATAAATTACCCAGTTTCAGATATTTCTTTAAATTAATAGCAATGTGACAACAAACTAACACAGAAATTTGCTAGTGAGTAGTGGGGTACTCCCATAAAGAGATCTAACAATGTGGAAGTGACTTTGGAACTGTGTAATAGGCAGAGGTGGTTGGAAGAGTTTGAAGGGCTCAGAAGAAGATAGAAAGATGAAGGGAAGTTCAGAACATCCTAGAGGCTCGTTAAATGGTTGTGAACAGAATGCTGATTGAATATGGACAGTGAAGTCCAGACTGCCAAGGTTTCAGATGGAAATGAGGAACTTACTAGGAAATGAAGCAAAGGTCACATGCATTATTCCTTAGCAAAGAAGCTGGCTGCATTGTGCTCCTGCCCTAAGGATCTATGGAACTTTGAAGTTGAGAGTGATGATTTAGGGTACCCGGCAGAATAAATTCCTAAGTAGCAAAGTGTTCAAGATGTGGTCTGGCTGCTTCCAACAGCCTATACTTATATACCTAAGCAAAGAAATGTCCTAAAATTGTAACTTACATTTAAAGGGAAAGGAGAGCATAAAAGTTTGAAAAATTTGCAGTCTGGCCATGTGGGTGGGGGCGGGGAGTGGGGGGGGAAGCACATTGTCAGGTGAGGAATTCAAGCAGGCTACAGAAATGTACATACATAAAAAGCCACGGCTAATAGGTAAAGCAATGGGAAAACGCCCTTAAAGGCATTTCAGAGGACTTCATCACAGCCCCTTCCATTACAGGCCTGGAGACCTTCAAGAACTGAATGGTTTAATGGGCCAGGTCCAGGGCACTGCTCCCCTGTATAGCTTCAGGACACTGCTACCTACATCTTAGCTGCTTCAGCTCCAGCTGTGGCTCAAAGGGACCCAGGTACAACTTGGGCTGCTGCTTCAGAGGGTGAAAACCATAAACCTTGGTGACTTCCATGTGGTGTTATGCCTGTGGATATACAGAGGTTAAGAGTTGAGGCTTGGGAGCCACCATCTAAATTTCAGAGGATGTATGGAAAAGCCTGGGTTCCCAGGAAGAAGCTTGCAGCAGGGGTGGAGCCCTCATGAAGAACCTGTACTAAGGTAGTGCAGAGGGGAAATGTGGAGTTAGAGACCTCCACACAGAGTCCCCACTGGAGCACTGCTTCGCAGAACTGTGAGAAGGGTACCATAATCCTCCAGACCTCAGGATGGTAGATCCACCAGCAGCTTGTACCCTGTGCCTGGAAAAGCCACAGGCACTCAATGCCAGCCCATGAGAGCAGCCTCAAAGGGCAAACCCTGCAAAGCCACAGGGATACAGCTTCCAAAGTCTTCAGAGCCCATCCCTCATACCAGTGTGCCCTGGATGTGGGACATGAAGTTAAGAGAGATTATTTTGGAACTTTAAGATTAAATGATTGTCCTGTTGGGTTTTGGACTTACACAGGGTCTGTAGCCCCTTTCTGTTGACCAATTTCTCCCTTTGGGAATGAGAGCATTTACCCAATGCCTATACCCCCATTGTATCTTGGAAATAACTAACTTTTTTTTCCTTTTCTTTCTTTTCTTTTCTTTTTTTTTTTTTTTTTAACAGGCTCATAGGCAAAAAGGACTAGCCTTGTCTTAGATGAGACTTTGGACTTTGGAGTTAATGCTGGAATGAGTTACGACTTTGGAGGACCGTTGGAAAGGCATCACTATATTTTGCAATATGAGAACATGAGATGTGGGGGAGCAAGGGGTGGAATAATTTGGTTTGAATCTGTGTCCCCACCAAATTTCATATCGAATTGTAATCCCTGATGTTGGAGAACCTGGTGGAAGGTGATTGAATTATACGAGTGGATTTCTCATGAATGGTTCAGCACCATCCCCCTTGGTACTGGCCTCACAAAAGTGACTACGTTCTCATGAGATCTGGTCATTTAAAAGTGTGTGACACGTCCCCATTCTCTCTCTTGCCCCTGTGCCCACCACATGAGATGCTTTTCTTCCCCTTTGCCTTCTGCCACCATTAGAGGCTTCCTGAGGCCTCCCCTGAAGCACAGTCCACTATGCTTCCTGCACAGCCTTCAGAACTGGGAGTCAATTATACATTTTTTTTTAAATAAATTATCCAGTTTTGAGTAATTTCAAGTTTCAAGAGGAACTTCAGTTTATCTGTATTGTCTAAAAATTGTATAATATTCTATTCTTTATTTTAATTTTAATTTTATTTTTGAAACAAAGTCTCGTTCTGTCACCCAGGCTAGAGTCCAGTGGCGCAATCTCAGCTCACTGCAACCTCCGCCTCCAGAGTTCAAGCGATTCTCGTGCCTCAGCATCCTGGGTACCTAGTATTACAGGGACCTGCCACCATGCCCGGCTAATTTTTGTATTTTAGTAGAGATGGGGTTTCACCATGTTGTCCAGGCTGGTCTCAAACTCCTGAGCTCAGGTGATCCACCTGCCTCGGCCTCTCAAAGTGCTGGGATTACAGGCATGAACCACCATGCTTGACCGGGTATTTATTTATAATAATGCAAGAACAGATTAATCCAGCTTTCATAACCCCACTTACCTTAACTCAAGCATTACCTTCTACTGACTTTAAGTCTTTAGATAAAACTTAACTCTCTCAGTCAACTGTCAATCAGAAAGTCCTTGAATCCAGTTATGAAATGTAAGCCTCACTTTGAAATGTTCTGCCTTTTTGGGTCAAAACAATGTATACCTTCCATAAATTGATTTATCTCATTTCCTGTAACTCCTGTCCCCCTAAAATGTATAAAACCAAACTGTAAGCTGATTGTCTTGCCTACACCTTCTCAAGACCTCTTAAGACTGCTCCCTAGGCTATGATCACTCATATTGGTTCAGAATAAAATATTTTAAAGTTTGGGTTTTCTATTAACAGCAAGGAGAAGGGTAGATTAAACATCCTGAAGCTCTTCTAGACTCTAATTACTATGAAAGGCCTCATATCTGGGGTAAAGAAATTCACAAAGAAAAACTCTAAAATCACATTACAAATGAGAGAAGGGAATTCTGGCCTAACATTGTGCACTGCAGTCTTTCTGTTACACTCAAGTGGATGAGGGGAGAATGTGGAGAAAGACACAGTCTGGATGAGAGAAATTCAAGAAAATAGGTTAAAAACACTATAGCTAAGGGAGGAAAAAGAGACAGGGGAGTATATACTATACCCCAGGATGAGGGGTAGGAAATACTTGGGAAGGCTACAGCCTTGATAAACAGGCCTGATAAAGCATTGAAACTTATTCAGAAGATGATTGAATGTTCCCATCCCCCACATCCTACCGCCAGATCAACAAGCTTCCAACAAGTATAACAACAGTGGATGACAGCTGAAAGACTTGAAAGATACAGACTCTTTCTGAAAAGCAGAACAAAGGACAGTAAAAAAGGCAAGGGGAGAGACAAAAACAAGAACACTAGAGGAATTTTAAGCTTTTGGAACCTATTGTTATAGTAAACATTAAAAACCGACCAATTCCCAGTCAGATTAACCTAAATCCTTACACTAATGGTTTATTTACCTCACTCCCTCTTACCCAGTTCAATATTTCCAGCTTTCAACAACAAAAAAGAACAAGGAATTATAAAAGAAAGAAGAAAAAGTCTGAAGAGACAAAGCAAGCATCAGAAGAAAACTCAAATACAACACAGATGTAGTAATTACCAAACAGGTAATTCAAAATAACTATAATTAATATGTTAATGACTCTAATGGGAAAAGTAGACAGTATGCAAGATTGGTTATGTAAGGAGAGAGATGAAAACAAGAAAGAATCAAAAAGAAATGAAAGGATGGGATTACATTCATACAATTGAATAATATGCAGAAATTAAAAGAAATAAGAGAATGAGATATACTGATATAAACAATATCTGAGATATACTATTATATAAAAAATATCTGAGTTATACTATTAAGTGGAAAAAACAAATTTTACAATAATTTATATCATCATTTATTTAAAAAATATAACCCTTTCAAATGTTAACAAATATTAATAAAATAAATAAATAAAAATAATTTTAAAATGCCTAGAAAGACATACAACAGAATACTGACAATGATTTCCTCTGTAAAGAGGACAGACAATTGGCATGCAGAGTGAAAAGCTGTAAGAGAATGTTTCAGAGAAACTTCAGTTTATCTGTGTTGTGTAAAAATTATATAATGTTCTATTTATATTTTACTAGGAAAATTAATAAAAAGGAATTCAATAAGGTCAATGCTATGTTTGTGCATGTGTGTGTGTGTACATGTACTCTCATGTCTGTGCAGAAATTTCTACACATTAAAGACCTGAACTAATACACACCAACATGTTAATCGCTGTGGAGTTGCAGCTGGTTATTTTCTTCATTTAAGAAAAAAAAGTGAACACTGATTCTTTTAAAACTGTTAAAATATACATCTAAAATTATAAACTAAATAATTTTGTGGTTATTTTTCTGCCTTAATTAGATTAATTTATATTATTACTTTGCAGACTTTGGTAGGGTTTAAGGAGATGTTGTTATTTATATTAGGCTTTTAAAATGTGTTCCTTTAGTCTGTTTTGTCTTACCTATGAAGGAAGGGAGAGATACTCAGCTATAGAATTACTTGGATAAAATGAGCACTGTCTACTCCACAATAAATTATAGGCAATGTAGTAAAATAGATCAAACTGTAAAGAAGAATCTGTAGAAATGAGTTGATGATACACCTCTGTTTGGAATTCTTGTTAGATTAGTTAAACCAAGTGTATTTTAAAATAAGGTTTTAATCCCTGCTATCTTTCATTCTCTAAAATGTTTTCTTCTTAAATAGGAATTGAATTGTTATCTGATTATGCCAAATGGCCATGAAATTAGCTATTGGGATTAAAAGAGTTGTTGATTTATTCATCTCTATCCAGGATGCACATATTATCTAAAATGAGAAAGCTTAATACCAGTCACTCAAAAACAAACTAACAAAAAATAAGATTCTATTTGTTCAGTAGAAAAAGAGCAGGGTGCTGCACTCACATATGTCGTCTCTTTTTTCATGCCAAATTGGGTATAATTAGGAGGGCCAGAACCCCTTCTGTTAGTAAAATATTGGGCTAGGTTAATATCTTTTTCTGTTTATTAGTACCACAGTTCTGATTAAAGCAAGGCGATGCTTAGAAATTAAAATTTTAATGGTAAAGCATTGTACCCAATCATCTTCAATAATAACCATGTAACAAACTAAACACGGTATATTCTAAACTTAGAATGGTAGTATATCACTTTCTCCTTTCCATCCATAGTCAAAATAAAAGTAACACATCAACATTCTTTTACCAAATTATGCCTGCATACAATGACACCTGTTCCTCTTTTTCTCACTTCTGAAGATTAAATCATCACAAATAAAATTTTAAAATAAATCATATCCTTTGGTGAATACAAACTGGTACACATAAAATGTAAAAGCCATTATTAGTGAAAGTAAATATCGTTAAATTTTATTATACAAAATAAAGGTAATGTAAATTTACCATACACAAATTAAATAATTATATGTAATCCTCTATACCAAAAATATTTCAAACTGGAAAAAGTTTCAACATATCATAAGCAAATAGCAAACATTCTTAATAAAGAAAAAAGCCAGAGGCATCACATTACCCAACTTCAAACTATACTATAAGACCATAGCAATCAAAAGAGCACAGTGACTGATACAAAAACAGACACAAAGACTAATGGAACAGAAAAGAGAGCGTAAACCCGGGAGGCGAAGCTTGCAGTGAGCTGAGATCCGGCCACTGCACTCCAGCCCGGGCGACAGAGCGAGACTCCGTCTCAAAAAAAAAAAAGAAAAGAGATCCCAGAAATAAAGCTGCACACCTGCAATCATCTGATCATCAGTAAAGTTTACAAAATAAGCAAGAGAGAAAGGACTCTCTGTTCAATAAATGGTACTGGAATAACTGGCTAGCCACACACAGAAGATTGAAACTGGACACTTAACTTTCACCATATACAAAAATTAACTAAAGATGGATTAAAGATTTAAGTGTAAGACCTCAAACTATAAAAATCCTCGAAGAAAGCCTAGGACACATTCTTCTCAACATTAGCCTTAGGGAAGAATTTATGGTTAAGTCCCCAGAAGTGATTGCAACAAAAACAAAAATTGACAAAAGGTTTCTAAGTAAACTAAAAAGCTTCTGCATATCAAAGGAAACGTGCAACAGAACAAACAGACAACCTACAGAATGGGAGAAGATATTCACAAACTATGCATCCAACAAAAGACTAATATTCAGTATCTATAGAGAACTTAAATCAATAAGCAAAGAATAGCCCCGTTAAAAAATGGGCAAAGGACATGGACAAACACCTCTCAAAAAAAAAGACATACAAGCAACTAACAACCATAGGAAAAAAATGTTCATAATCACCAATCATCAGAGAAATGCAAATCAAAACCACAATGGAACATCATCTCACACCTCAGAATGGCTATTATCATTCTTATCATTCTGGTAAGCCTACAGAGAAAAGGAAATGCTTATACACTGTTAGTGGAAATGCAAATTAGCTTAGCCACTGTGGAAAGCTATTTAGAGAATTCTGAAAGAACTAAAAACAGAACTACCATCCAACCCAACAATCCCATTACTGGATATAGAGCCAAGGGTGAATAAGTTGTTCTACCAAGAAGACAGATGCACTCCTATGTTCACTGTGGAACCATTCACAATAGCGAAACTATGGAACTAACCCAAGTCCTTATCAGTGGTGGATTTTATGAGGAACATGTGGTACATATACACTGCAGAATACTATGAAACCATAAAAAAGAAAGAAAACATGTCCTTTGCAGCAACATAGACGCAGCTGGAGGCCATTATCCTAAGCAATTTAATGCAAGAGAGGAAAAACCAAATACTGCATATTCTCACTTATAAGTAGGAGCTAAGCGCCGAGTACACGCAAACATAAAGATGGGAACCATCGACACTAAAGACGACTAGAAAGTGGGGGCAACACGGGCTGAAAAGCTACCTATTTGCTACTACGCTTACTATTGGATGGTATCATCTATACCCCAAACCTCAGGACTACACAATACACCTGACTAACAAACATACAAAACAAAATAAAAGTGGAAATTACTTTAAAAAAAATAACTAGAATTGATTAAGAAATACACAAAACAATGGAAGAAAGAAATGAAGGAAAGAAGGTTTAAAAAGGAGCTGGGGGGGTCGGGAAGAAAAGAGCAAAATATTTGAAGATCAATTATTGGTAGAGTAAACTCATATACTTATTTAAATACTGAAAAAGATGCTCAACTTTCTTCATCATTAGAGAAGGGAAAATTAAAACTCAGAAGATAGACTTAACCCATTGCATAGCAGCAATAAGGTAGTTGATACTTGTTTGCTAAGGTGAGGAGAAACAGGAATGCTCATGTATTGCTTGTGGAACTGAACATTGTTATAAATTCTGACAGCTATTTTCCCGTATCCCTTAGAATCAGTTTTGCATACATATTCGATCCAGCATTTTCCTTTCTACATCTTCACAGTACAAGACAATATCATAACAAGACTGTTTGTGGCAGTATTTTGTGTGATAGAAAAGTAATAGAAACCTCATAAATGTTCACCAGCAAGTAAAACAGACACCTCAGGTTCTGAGCACCAGAGTATACAGAACCACCTAATACCTGAGCTGTAAATTATGGCCCATTAAAAAAAAAAAAAAAAAAAAAAAAAA
>NW_016806649.1:28149-148418 GCF_001698545.2 Rhinopithecus bieti | reverse complement strand
TATATATATATACACGTATATATATATATACGTATATACGTATATATATATATATACACACGTGTATATCTTAGGTTTATTTGACTTCATCTTTTTATTTCCCTGTTCTGCATAAGACAAGAAACTCTCAAGTTAATTTTTTGGAATAAAGTCATTGGTGAATGTTATAAAAACTAATTAGATGGATCTTAGTCCCAAAATAATTAGAATCACTTGCTCTTCCAGCTGCCCAAACTTCTCCTCCATAGATCCAGGTAGACTCAGAGGACAGAAGCAGAAAATCTGGCAGTCACTTTCTGCTGAGTGTTGAAGAAAGGAGTTTTAAAGAAAATTATGTAGAGTAACCCAAGAACATCATGACACATATAAGGAAATGAATGAGAATAAAATAATTGTAGCTTAAAAATGTTTGCTCGCTATCTTCTTTGGTATGTTGTAAACTTGATGGTATAAGGAACTATATTTGCCATATATTACATTTTATTTGTCCATATTTTTAAAAATATGGCAAAATACTAAGATTCTTAAAAATATGAATAGGGATTGTATGGTGCTTTTTGCATGATGGATACTTTCCTGTTTATTTAACATGTTTAAATGGTTAAATGTTATTTTCCAAAGTTTCATCCTTATTAGCTTCTTCATGTTCTGCTAGTTTCAGTTTGCAAGTATGTCAAGGAAATACAGAAAAAAAAAATTGGTTCATTGTTTTCTAGAACGAATATAAATACTATTCATTTAACACACATTTTTGTATAATCATTTACTATATTCTAGGTACAGTCCTATTTGCTGGTGATGGGAAGATACTTAGCCAATTTGTCTTAAAGGGTCTTGGTTGATGGGGCCAGGTAGTAAACCAACAGTAAGGTGGGTGTATTATTGGAGCAAAAATAGAGCTCCTTACTTCAATCATTTAATTAATATAACCAGCAAATATTAATTTTCTAAAAAAAGACTATACATCTTTAGGAAAAATTACAAGAAAAGACAGATGGTGTTGGGGGAGGCTACGTGTCTTTGAAGAAGATTTTAAATAAGTATTGATTCAATTTAATATTCTCTCACAAAGGGTTTTAGAAATAAAAACAGTAATCATAAGTAGATACTCCTTTTTGATTGTTTATCTGTTTTTAAATGACACAACTGATACAACCTGAACCGTTTCATCATCACTATGTATGCATAACTTCTAGGGCGTGTTATTATGCAATAGGCTGTTTTACAAAGAAAAGTCAGACCTTTTGCACAACTTCAAGGCCGCTTCTTCTGTGTCTAATTTAAATTATATCAAATTATATCATCCTGGTCATGATAATTGCCATTGTCTTATTTTAGGCACGAATAACTTCTCCCCTTGTTTACTCCAACTGCCTCTTTTCTGATCCATCTAATTTTATTCCTGTTCCCAGTCAGTTTGTTCTCCACATTGCTGTCAAAGAAGTAATTCTAAAATACAAATTATATTATGTTCCCTCCTTAAAACCATTCCACTGTACTCCAGGAATGTCCTGTGAAGCTCATGATTTACTCCTAAGCAAAATAGTGTACTATGACATGGACGAAAATCAAGAGTAATTTTTTTTAATGGACTAAGAGGAACAGCATGATTAGATCTTTCCAATGTCAGATATAATAACTGAGTCATTCTGGGAAATTTCCCCTTTGGTCTGAGTGTCCTTATGTTCTAGTATGAACTATCCAAGACAACACTCATAAGTATGTTTCTAATAATACTTGTAGAATGAGGTTATAAGGAGTTATTACACGTAAAGAAGAAAGGGAGAAAGAGTGAAAGGAGAGAAGAGGGAAAGCAAAAGAGAAAAAAAATTAGGTAAAATAGTAGGAAAGGAAAAGCCTTTCATTTTATTCCATCCGCCTATTTAAATGTAGAAAATGTCAGGTGATATTTAAGGAGATAATAATAGTATATTAATTACTAATTGATGTTTTGCATGTATGTAGAAGGGTCTAACCAGAAAATGTCTATGTACTCATTAACTTCCAAATGATATAATTTAAAATGTCTTTAACTCATTGGCAGCCTACAAACAGCCAAAAGAAAAATAATCAGCTATCTTAGAGGAACTTCTGTAATGGCCAACTATTGAAATAGTGCATCTTACAAAGAAAATGAGATTTTTTTCCTCCTGAAAGAAAACATAAACAAATATTCATTATTTATCAAGGACCTTTGAAATGCTAAGAAGCCTATTATATAAGAAATAATATTAATACCATTATTATTGTTATTCCCATTTTACAACGGAAAAAGAGAGATTAAATAGCAGGCATTGAAACTCAGAGAGATTAAATGGCAAGCATAAACTTACAGTGAATGACAGATCCAGGTCAGACGTTGCTCTCCTTCACAGAAAAGACTCATGGCCATTGAGTGCAACATTGGCAGTACAGGAAGGCCTTTGCTGAGGACCCTTAGTTTGCAGGTAGTCAGCCTCATAACAGACACTAAAATAATAACTTTAATTTTATTCATTGTAACTTCCAATTCTATCTTTATCTAGGTAAGTCTTATTATGAAAGAGATGGTTCAGGCAACCCAGGAACTATCTGGCCAAGATAACTTAATATCACTTCAAGTCCAGGAACAGGTAGAAAATGAGCCATGCATAATCTAAAACTAAGTTACAACCTTAGCCAAATATGCAAATATGTTTCTTGGCCATATTGTTCTGCTATGCATACTTAAGGAATCCTTTGAATTCCCATTATTATATTTTGAAATAACACTTGAAACTGTTAAAAATAACAGCTTGAATAGATTTATGAATAGTCTGCTTAGAAAATTAATTTATTCTTGTTATATTAATTAAATAATTGGAAACAACTTGGGTTCTTACTACACATCAGGTATTGCTTGTGCAGTAATGTCCAGGACAAATAGAGCTGCTTATTCCGTTAAGCTCGCAACATACCAAGTAAGATAGATAGTGAGCAAACTTATTTTTAAGCTACAGTTATATTAAATACTAAAAAGAGAAATATGTAGATTATGAATGGGGATAAACTAGGGATTTAAGATAGCCAGAATACTAAAGTATGTTTTCTCTAGAAAAAATACACTTTCAACATAGACTGTAAGTATGAATAGGAGCTGGCTTATCAATAAATATGAAAAAGTCTTTCCAGGCAGCAGGAATAGCATGTACTATGGCTGCAAACTGGGAAGCATTTTGTTATCTCTTGATACATCTGGGAAAAAAATAAATAAATGAATAAGCATGCCAATGGATAATAGAGGCTTTTAGGAGAATTGTGTGGGAAGAGTGGATATGCCTAGAAACATGGGAACTGAGCTCATGTTGCGTCTTAGTCAAGTAAGCAAGGATTTAAAAATTTATGTGAAGTCTAGGTAGTGATGAAATATTTTCATAAATTATTGTGATTAATGGAAATACAGTTACCCCTTATTTGTGTTCCAATAATACACCCAACTTACTGTTGGTTTACTACCTTGCCCTATCAATTATGAGATCATTTAAGACAAATTGGCTAGGTATTTTCCCATCACCAGCAAATAGGACTCATCCTAGAACATAGTAAATGATTATACAAAAATATGTACTAAGTGAATAGTATTTATACTCCCTCTAGAAAACAAAGAACCATTTTGTTTGCTTTATTTGCTTGTCATATTTGGGTAAGAATGAAACTTTAGAAAATAACATTTAACCATTTAAATATGTTAAATAAACAGAAAATATTCAACTTTTAAAAGCATCAGTGCAATCTCCATCCACATTTTTAAGAATCTTAATATTTTGACTTTTTTTTAAAGAATATGGACAGAAAATGTAACATATGGTGCCTTAGCTTATTACCCCTTCCATCATTGGTTATGTGAATCTCTACCTAATACTTATTATTCTGTATCATCCCACGCATACTGTTTACTATATATCTATATATTTATAACAATATATTTTATTGCTTTGGATGTTATCATGGTGTATGAGACATTGGTAACTTTTTTTTCATTCCTTCTTCTACTTCCAATAAAGTAGTGTTTTCATCTTCCCTATACTTGACAACATTTAACGATTACCAAATCTTTTGATTATTTTTTAAAGCAATGAGACTCTATCGTTTTAACTTTATTTAAGAAGTCTTGTTGTACAGAAATCTTTTTTAAATTAAGGATAGTAATTGGTAGACATTTCTTTTGTAATTTGTATTTTTGTGTCCTTACTCTGCCATAATTAAAATATTCTTTTTATTTTCTTCCAAAGGTTAAAAGTTTTGCTTGTCACATTTGGGAATTTAATCAATTTGCAAATTTTAAATCTATCCTAAGAAATCTGAATGTAGTATTTTCCCAATAACCTCACCTTTAGTAAACAATTATTTTCCACAAATTGTAGGAATCTTCAGACACATCAATTATCTATTTTTATGTGGGTCTCTTGTAAAAGTATTCAAGCTGTTTCATTGGTTTATATGCCTAACACTGTTTCCATTGTTATGGACTTAGAAGTTCAAACGGTGGCTTGCCAGTTATTTACTATTATACATAGAAAGTAGCAAGTATATTAGATTAGACCAGGGGTCCCCAATCCCTGGGTCACAGACCAGTAACAGTCTATGTCCTATTAGGAACCAGGCCACATAGCAGGAGGTGAGCGGTGGGCAAGCAAGCAAAGCTTCATCTGTATTTACAGCTGCTTCCCATCACTTGCGTTACTGCCTAAGCTCTGCCTCCTTTCAGATCAGCAGTGTCGTTAAGATTCTTATAAGAGCTCAAACTCTATTATGAACTGAGCATGCGAGAGATCTAGGTTGTGTGCTCCTTATGAGAATCTAATGTGTAATGATCTGTCACTGTCTCCCATCACACCCAGGTGGGACCGCCTAGCTGCAGGAAAGCAAGCTTAGGGCTCACGTTGATTCTACATTATGGTGAGTTGTACAATTATTTCATTATATATTACAGTGTAATAATAGAAATAAAATGTACAATAAATGCAATGCACTTGAATCATCCCCAAACCATCCCTAATCCCTGGTACATGAAAAAATCGTCTTCAGTCAGGCTCGGTGGCTCACGCCTGTAATCCCAGCTCTTTGGGAGGACGAGGCAAGTTGATCACCTGAGGTCAGGAGTTCGAGACCAGCCTGGTCAATATGGTGAAATCCTATCTCTACTAAAATACAAAAATTAGTCAGGCATGGTGGCGCATCCCTGTAATTCCAGCTACTCAGGAGAATCACTTGAACTCGGGAGACGGAGGTTGCAGTGAGTCGAGATAGCACCACTTCAGTCCAGCTGTGGCGGCAGAGCGAGATTCCACCTCAAAAAAAAAAAAAAAAAAAAAGTCTTCCATGAAACCAGTCCTTGGTGTCAAAAAAGTTGGGGCCACTGCCTTAGAAAGATACGTGTCAGGCTACCTATGAGCTCACCAAAAGCATTCATAATTTTTGTAACATTCTTCTCAATTTCTAGCATTTCCTTTTGCTTTTTTCTTTTACATTGCCCATTTCTTCTGGCATGTCGTCCACTTTTGCCATTAGAGCCATTGGCATATTAATTGTAGGTTTTTAAAACTCCTAGTCTGATAATTCCAAGATCTTTTACATATCTTGGTCTGGTTCTGATGCTTGCTTTGTCTCTTCAGACTGTGTTTGTTGCCTTTTAGATTACTTTGTAGTTTTAGTTGAAAGCCAGATATGATGTATGGAGTAAAATAAACTGAGGTATATAGGCATTTAGTGTGAGGTTTTCTATTTATGTGGCTGAGTTAGGTGTATTTGCTGTTTGCAGCCACTGTAATGTTAGAGGCTAGAATGTTAATTTTTTAAAAATTATTTTGTCTGTTGTCTTGGATTTTTTTTTCAGAAACTCCTTCTTCAAGCAGGATCTTAGTATTGCAATTCTTTTGGCTACAATCCACTATTATACAATACTGATATGGTGGTAAGGTGTGGGAAGAGGGAAATAGCACTTAGTTCTATAATTCAATCTCAGTCTTTTAGTAAGCCTGAGTTCATTCGTACCCTTTCTCCATGTTTTCAAAAACTGCACAGGAACTGGAGGTGAGCATTTGCCTTCTCCCAGATTAGTTAGGCTTTGGTACAACTCCAGTCATTAGGCTTTGCTAAAATTGTTCCCCTCAGTGAAGGTCTTATTAAGGAAAATAGACAGCTCTGGGCATATTTCGAAATGATTCCTTTTTTCCCAAGCCCTGTCAGAAGCACCAGTGGAATTTTTTCCCACATCTTCACAGTGAGTATTTGTTAGGGTTCCTGGAAGTAGCTTGCAAAAGTGTGGTGGGGTCTAAGACTGGAAACCCTCAGTTTTACATTTTCATATTTATGCACATACAGCCTCCAGCAATTCAGCAACTACACTTTGAAGTGTTCTCATCAGTACTGGCTTCAACTGCTCCAGGGCTTCTGCTCTTGGAAAATTGTGCTGCTCTGTACTCCCCTGCTTATCTTTCTAGTCTGAAGGGCGGCAGTTTGCCCCGTGACCTCAGATCTCTGATGGATCTAATACATGCTGATTTTCAATTTGTTCAGTTTTTTTTCTCATCTTGAGGATGACAGTGAGGACTTCCAATTTGTTATAAAGCCGAAACCAAAGTTGTATTATTCTTCTGAATAGCAATTTCTGACTTTTACTAATAAAGACTGAATAAAGAAACAAGAGCTGTCAAGTAAAAGTGAACGTGTGACATAGGGCCCACTAAGAATTGTGTTCTCTGACATGTCAAGCGGTAAGTTGAAGTGTGCATCGCTGTAATCCGTCTAAGAGAAAATTCAACATAAAGATAGCTTTTTAAATATTGGCATTATCTTTATAAAGTGCTCAATATGATTGACATCTTATCTCTGAACATTTTTATTTTGACCATAAATATCCATTTTTTTCTGAAAGAATAAAAATAGTCTAGAAGTTGTGTGATGAAAATTAAACTCAGGAGTGAGAATAAGAACTCAGTGGTGGCTTTGGTGTGGATGCAGTATACAGAATGGACTTTGGCCCAGTCATGTCATGTATCTTTACTTCACGTATAGGAGGTTTCTGCAATGCAAGCAATGAAGATATAGGAAACCCTACTGAAATTTATTTGAGGTCTCATGGCCCTTCCTGATCCTTGGGAGGACTGTTGTGTCTATGGAGAACGTCCTAAACGTCTTAGAGCAGCGGTGCCTCATCTTTTTGGCACCAGGAACTGCTTTCGTGGAAAACAATTTTTCCATGCACGAGGTTGGGGGTAATGATTCAAGCACATCCCATTTATCATTAGATTCTCATAAGGAGCGTGTAACCAAGATCCCTTGCATACGCAGTTCACAACGGGGTTCTCACTCCTTTAAGAATCAAATGCCCATGCCTCCCTGATGGGAGGCGGAGCTTAGGCGGTGATGCTCGCTGGTCCATGGCTCACCTCCTGCTGCGCAGCCCCGTTCCCAGCAGACCACTGACCAGTGTGGTTCACAGCTTGAGGGTTAGACATCCCTATCTTAGAGTGATGTCTCTCTAAATTTCTGTGCCCCTTGTCCAGCCTTCTCCAGAAGGCCAGCTATCTGGTATATAGGAAGGCATTGCCTTCCATAGAAGGAATATCTCTTAAATCTCCAGATGATACTTAGTGAAGACTCATGTGTTTAGACTTACCTTGTGGCTGTAGCATCCTAGTACTCTAATTTCTTATGCCAACCTATATATAAACATTAAAAGTTTCAAAAATCTTTAATTGTTTCCTCCTTATGCCTGCCCATAGTGTGTTCTTCCTTCTCCCACTTTACCACTAGGGATGAAATAGTCCTTGAAGTCTCATCTTTCCGAAGAAGCTAGTTGATTTCTGAAACGTGGGTTTGTAGATTACTGTTTCTCTTCAGCTTTCAAATGGACTTTAACAACTATACATATACTTTTCCTTTCTAAGCTTCTTTTGCTGTTAGGCTAGAATGAGGTTTCTTTCTGTCTCTGAAAGAAAAGTGGAAATTTATACTGTAAGACTTTTACTTATTTAAAATTATCAAATACCTGTAATTCTAAAAACATTAAAAAAATTAAGTTCAATCTCATTCAGTATTTTCTACAAGTGATGTTATATTCTCTCCATTCCACTTAGAAACAGAGAGTTTATTCATTGACAGTGTTCTTGTGGCATTTTCTTCCTGTGGTGCAGAATTATGTGATTTGTGGTTTTCCATCGAAACCTCTTTCTCTTGCCTCTAAGAGTGCTTTCCATCATGTGGCTTTTTGATTAATGTGCTCTCTGGAGTAGTTAATTTTATTAAAGCTACTCTTCACTTTGCAAGTCATTTTTCTAATGAAGTGATTTTAAGTAATTTGACTTTGTAACATCTGGAGATGCCTGCAAACTCACCCATTGCATTAGAATGTGCACAGAAGGTATAAGTTTTTTATTCTTTCTGATAGGTAAGTTTAGATTCATATATTTCACATTCATTGATGTTATTAAAATTATATAGGTTTTTCTATTTTTGTTTTGTTTCGTTTTTCCAGACAACGTCTCACTCCACCACCCAGGCTGGAATGAAGTGGCACTATCATGGTTCACCGCAGCCTCAACCTCCTGGGCTCAAGTCATCCTCCCATCTCAGCCTCCTGATTAAATCTGGACCTCAAGTGCACACTACGTGCCTGGTTATTTTTATTATTTAATTTTTTTTGTAGAGACAGTGTCTCACTATGTTACCCAGGCTTGTCTCAAACTCCTGGGCTCAAATGATCCTCCTGCCTCACAAAGTGCTAGGATTACAGGTATGAGCCATCATGTCTGGCCTTTTCTCAGTTTTTGGAAAGTCCACCATACTTAATCATTTTTTTGAGAGTTTGATTTTAAATTTCAATAAATTTTCATGGCATATAATTATACACATAGAATCAATGTCATACTTTAAGGCTAGAGCTAGGGAAGTATTATTGGTCTAGTTTCAACAGGCCATGGGTCTCCGGAAATTATTTTTTATACCACTCTATGCTGTAGATCTCATTGAATATTAGATCATATACTTTTCAAATCAGCATGATCTTCAGGAATATGATGCAAAATAGCCAAAATGGACGGCACACACACAGTAGGTTTGTGCCACAGCTGGGAATCCCCAGATTGTAAAATTTGAAATCTTAGGAGGAGGCTGCTAGCATATCTGCCAAACTTTACTCCAGACGACATTATATTTATTATGCTGGTCAAGATATTATTCTGCCCTCTGCTTTGAAAAGAGAAACGATTTGTACAAAGTTGTTTTGCTACAAGAAAAATTCTTAAAATTATAATCCAGTACAAAATCAATGCCCTTTCTTTACAAGATGTGCAGAAATTCTAGAGATGCATGGGGAATTGCTTCTCAACATGTGTCTGTTGGTGCATTATTTTGCATTCTGGCATTGTTTATGCTAATCTTATTTTTTCCATAAGCTAGTTTTATTTTACCTGTGTAAACACAGATGAAATATTTAGTTTTCTTTGACTATTAACATAATTATTAAAAGAATTATATTAACTTTAAAAGTATAAACTTTTTCAAAATTACCATTTATTTTTGAAAAATGAAAGAGATGGAATTATCTTCTTGAGCTTCAACTTTTCTTGTAGTTTAACACTTTTTTTTGTACCCAGCAAGAATTAACCTAAAACAACACACTGACACTCTTTTTTTTTTTTTTTTTTTTGAGACGGAGTCTCGCTCTGTCGCCCAGGCTGGAGTGCAGTGGCCGGATCTCAGCTTACGGCAAGCTCNGCCAGGATGGTCTCGAACTCCTGACCTCGTGATCCGCCCGTCTCGGCCTCCCAAAGTGCTGGGATTACAGGCTTGAGCCACTGCGCCCGGCCGACACTCTTTTTTTATTTTTTTTAATTATTATTTATTTATTTTTTGTTTTTGAGATGGAGTCTCACTCTGTGGCCAGACTGGAGTGCAGTGGTATGATCTCAGCTAACTGCAACCTCCGACTCCCTGGTTCAAGTGATTCTCCTACCTCAGCCTCCCAAGTAGCTGAGATTTTAGGCACGTGCCACCATGCCTAGCCAATTTTTGTATTATTTATTTATTTACTTATTTATTTATTCATTTATTTATTGTTAGTAGAGACAGGGTTTCACCATGTTGTCCAGGATGGTCTTGATCTCTTGACCTCTTGATTCACCAGCCTCGGCCTCCCAAAGTGCTGGGATTACAGGCTTGAGCCACCACGCCTGGCCACTCTGTTTTATTTTTCCATGTATATTGACACTGCTCTCATATTAGAATCTGTCTGGAGAAATCAAAATTACTACTCAAAAACATTAAAAGCAAGAGACCATTTAATCAGAACTGCCGACTAGAGGGCCTACAAAACAAAATTTTCAAATGAGATAGCAAGAGCGTAAGTAAGAATAAAAACAGGTTCCATAAGTTTTATAAATGATCTTTTATAATAGTTCAAAGCAACATATTAGAATAATTTGATGTTTAAAACAGAAATTAAAAGCCAAAATCTAAATTTCCTCTTAATGTTTTCATCCTAAAGAATAATTTTTAATTGTATGATATAATTTTAATGTATCAGTAAATTATGTGTAGTTTAATATAATACCTATAAATCATTGGTCCTAGTGTTCTGAGGCCTTTACCTTGATATTTGGGAATTGGAAGATCAAACCCTGCTGTCGCCTCACATAAACTAATGGCTAAACTCCTTTATGAAGGGATTACTACCAACTAATCATTAATTCTGTTTAAGTTTGTTGGAACGTACTGGTTTCTGTTTGTTCTCTTGATATATTTATTTTAGTTTAAATTTTGAAAGGAACATAATTAAGTCAAATCAGTCTAAGAGACATTTTGTGACAACTAGGGTGTAGAAAAATTGCATTTAGAAAACTAAACAAGGCACCAAGATAACATAAGTGGTTTCCCGAGTAATTTTAAAGAGATAATGTGAGTGGAGGTCATTTATCATCCTGAATGTGTTCTCAAGCATTCAGCAATCTTTTAAATCATCAAAGTAAATTAAACTGTTGGCTTAAAAGACAAACGCCTACTGATCTTAAATTCACTTGTAGCAACTAAACTCAGAGTTAATTTGTAATCATTTTTTTATAAAATACATTCTATTATTTACATAGCTTAATCATAAATGTAGTTCTATTATACCAGCTGTTTAATTAGATTTCTTTGTTAATTGTTTAGGTGTAACTTGTTGGATTTTAAAATTAAAATGGAGTGGCAGAGTGAACTACAGTTTTGCATGTGAAAAGTCAAATTAATACAGTAATATATCTACTTAGTCATAATCTAGACTTAAAGAATAAAACATATTAAAAATATGTCATTGTTTTAATGTAAAAACCAATTTTTTTTCTTTTTTCTGTCTTTTCTTTGAGACAGGGTCTCGCCCTGTTGCCCAGGCTGGAGTGCAGTTTTGCAATCTCAGTTCACTGCAAACTCCGCCTCCCAGGCTCATTTCGACCTACTGAGTAGCTGAGACTACAGGCGCACGCCACCATGCCCAGATACTTTTTGTACTTTTTGTAGAGATGGGTTTTACAATATTGCCCAGGTTTGTTTTGAACTCCTGAACTCAAGCAATCTGTCTGCCTTGGCCTCCCAAAGTGTTGGGATTACAGGTGTGAGCCACTGTGCCTGGCCTACATTTATTTTTCAAAAACTAAAGGTTTTTTTGGCAAAGACTTCAATTCCTGGGCAAGTCCTGGTGCTATGCTGGATGTAACTTCAGTGCACTGCGGGTGGCATGCGACCTAGTGAGATACTAGCTGGGACAGCTAAGGGAGTGCTTCTGCCAGCCCTAACCCAACCCAAGGCAGCATAGCTTACAGCTCTGGGAGACACTCCTTCCTTCTGCTTGAGTTGAAGAGAGGGAAAAATAAAGACGACTTTGTTTTACAACTTGGATACCCACTGACCCACAGTAGTATAGGACACCAGGCAGAGTCCTTAGGCCTCCATTCCAGGCCCTAGCTCCTAGATGACATTTCTAGACACAGCCTGGGCCAGAAGGAACCCAGTTTTTGAAGGAAAGGACCCAGTCCCGGCAGGATTTATCACTTGCTGACTGAGGAGCCCTCAGATCTTGAATAGTCAGCATCAGCACCCAGGCAGCACTTACCATGGGCCTTGGGTAAGACTCAAAGACATGCTGACCTCAGGTGTGACCCAGCACATTCCCAGCTGTCATGGTTATGGGGAAGGACTTTCTGCTTGTGAAAAAGAGAGGTAATAGCAAAGGGAACTTTGTCTTGTAGCTCAGGCACCAGCTCAGCCAAAGTGAGGTAGAGCACCATGTGGGTTCCTGGGATCTCTGATATCAGGCATTGGCCACTGGATGTCATTTCTGGACCTGCCCTGGGCCATAGGGAAGACCACTGTGCTGAAAAAAAGAGTGGGAGGCCTGGCAGCATTCTCCACAAGCTGACTGAAGAGGCTTGGTTCTTGAATAAACAGCAGCAGTAGCCAGACAGTAGTTGCTGTGGACCTCGGGTAGTGATGGTCACAGGAAGAGACTGCTCTGCTTGTGGAAAGAGGACGGAAGAGTACAAAGAACTTTGTCTTGTAGCTTGGATGCCAGCTCAGTCACAGTGGAAGAAAGCGATACGTAGATTCCCAGTGTGGACTTGTATAAGACTGAAGCTTGCCACTCTGAAGGGAAGGACAAAAACCTGGCGGTTTCACCACCTGCTGACTGTAGAACCCCAGGGCTTTGAATGAACATAGGTGATAGCCAGACCATGGTTATCATGGCCTGTGGGCAAGACCCAGTGCTATGCTGATTTCAGGTCTGATCCAGCACAATCCCAGTGGGGATGTCCACATGGGTGCTTGTATCACCCCTCCCCCAGCTCCAGGCAGTTCTGCCCACAGAGAAACTCTGTTTGTTTGAGAGAAAATAAGGGAAGAGAACAAGAGACTCTTTCTGTAATCCAGGTAATTCTTCTAGCTTTTATCCAAGCCACCAAGGTGGTACCTTTATGAGTCTGCAAGAGCCACAGCATTACTGGGCTTGAAGTGCTTCCTAATGCAGATACAGCTGCAGTTACCAAAAATTTAAATCACAGTACTCACATCCCTTGAATACCTGGAAAGCCTTCCCAAAAAGGATTGGTACAAACAAGCCCAGACAGTAAAGACTACAATAAATACCTAATTCTTCAATGCCCAACACCAACAAATATCCACAAATAGCAAGACCTTCCAGGAAAATATGACCTCAACAAATGAACTAAATATAGCACCAAAGACAGACACATGTGACCTTTCAGACAGAATTCAAAATAGCTGTGTTGAAGAAACTCAAGAGAAACTCAAGGTAACACGCATAAATTTAACAAGATTGTAATAATTTAAAAGAACCAAGGAGAAATTATAGAGTTGAAAAATGCAATTCACATAGCGAGGAATGCATCGGAGTCACATAACAACCAAATTGATCAAGCAGGAGAAAGAATAAGTGAGTTTAAAGAGAGGCTATTTGAAGATACAGTCAGAGGAGACAAAAGAAACATGAATTTTTTTTAAAAAAATGAAGCACAACTACAAGATCTAGAAAATAACCTCAAAAGGGCAAATCTAAGAGTAAGAGACGTGGTTAGAAAGTTTATTCAAAGAAATTATAACAGAGGACATCCCAAAACTACATAAAGACATCAATATCCAAGTACAAGAAGATCATAGAACACAAGGAAATTTAATCCAAATGAAACTTCTTCAAGTCATTTAATGATCTAACTCCCAAAGGTCAAGGGTAGACACAGGATCCTAAAAGCAGTGAAAGAAAAGAAACAACATACAGTGGAGCTGCAATATGTCTGGCCACAGACTTCTCTATGGAAACCCTATAGGCCAGGAGAGAGTGGCATGACATATTTAAAGTGTTGAAGGAAAAAACTTTTATCCTAGAATAGTATAACTAGTGAAAATATCCTTCAAACAAGAAGTAGAAACAAAGACTTTCCTAGACAAACAACAACTGAGGGATTTCATCAATACCAGACTTGTCCTACAAAAACGCTAAAGAGAGTTCTTCAATCTGAAAGCAAATGACATTAATGAGCAATAATAAATCATTTAAATGTATAAAAATCACTGGTAATAGTAACTACACAGAAAACCATAGAATATTATAACACTGTTATTGTGGTATGTAAACAACTCATGTCTTGAGTAGAAAGATGAAAAGATGAACTGATAAAAATAACCAACAACTTTTAGAAGCACCGACAGTACAATAAATATAAATATCAACAACAAAAAGTTAAGAAGTGGGGCAATGAAGTTAAAGTGCAGAATTCACATTAGCATTCTCTTTACTTCTTTGTGAGTTAGCTTATGTAATCAAGGTTAAGTTGTCATCAGTTTAAAATAATGAGTAGTAAGTTACTATTTGTAAGCCTCATTGTAACCTCAAATAAAAAAAAAAAAAGAAAGAAACACACACACACACACACACACACAAAGCAAGAAATTAAAGCTTGGAACCAGAGAAAATTACCTTCACTAAAAGGAAGACAGGAAGAAGGGAAGGAGAAAGAAAAGATCACAAAACAACAAGAAAACAAATAACAAAATGGCAGAAGTCCTTACTTATCAATAACATTGAATGTAAATGGACAACTCTCCAATCAAAAAACATAGAGGGACTGAATGGATAAAAACACAAGACTCAATCATCTCTTGTGCACTAGAAACACACTTTACCTATAAAGACACACACAGACTGGAAATAAATGGATGGAAAAAGATATTCCATGCCAATGGAAACCAAAAACAGGCAAGACTGGCTATACTTATATCAGGCAAAAGAGATTTCAAGATAAAAACTTTAAGAAGACACAAATAAGGGTTATGATATAATGATAAGAAGTGGTCAATTAAGCAAGAGACAATAAAAACTGTAAATATATATGCATTGAACACTGGAGCACCTAGATATATAAAGCAAATATTGTTAGAGTTAAAAAGAGGGATAGATCCCAATACAATAATAGCTGAAGACTTCAATACCCCACTTTCAGCATTGGACAGATCATCCAGACAGAAAATCAACAATGAAACATCAGATTTATAATCTGCACTGTAGACTAAATGGACTAAAGAGTTATTTACAGAACATTTCATTCAACAGCTGCAGAATACACAGCATCCTCATCACATGGATTATTATCAAGAATGGATCATATATTAGGCCACAAAAAGGTCCTAAAATTTCAGAATAATTGAAATTATACAAATATCTCATCTGATCACAATAAAATAATACTAGAAATCACTAACAAGAGGAATCTTGGAAATTATACAAACACATGGAAATTAAATAATATACTCCTGAATGACCAGCGGGTCAATGAATAAATTAAGAAGGAAATTACAACATTTCTTGAAACAAATAATAATGGAAACACAAAATACCAAAACCTATGGGATACAGCAAAAACAATACTAAGAGGAAAGTTTAAAGCTTTAATCACCCACATCAAAAAAGAAAAAAAAAAAAAAAGAAAACTTCAAATAAACAAGCTAACAATCCATCTGAAAAAACTAGAAAAGCAAGATCAAACAACCAAAATCAGTAGAAGAAAATAAAGATCAGAGCAGAAATAAATAAAATTAAACAATATAAAAGAAAATAAATTTTTTTTGAAAAGTAAACAAAATCAAGAAGCCTTTAGCCAGACTAAGAAAAAAAAAAAAAAGAGAAGATCCAAATAAATAAAATCAGAAATAAAAATAGGAGACATTAGAAATGATACTGCAGAAATTCAAAGGATCATTAGAGGCTACTGTGAGCAACTACACGCGAATACACTGGAAAACCCAGAATGAATGGATAGATTCATACAACCTACCAAGATTGAACCATGAAAAAATCTAAAACCTGAACAGACAAGTAACAAGTAACGCCACTGAAGTTGTAATAAAATGTCTCCCGGCAAAGGGAAGTCCAGGATATGATCATTTCACTGGGGAATTAACCAATGATACCAATCCTACTCAAACTATTCCAAAAGTATGGGAGGAGGGAGTTCTTCCAAACTCTTTCTACAAGACCAGTATTTCCCTGATACCAAAACTAGACAAAGACACAACAACAAAATTACAGGTCAATATTCCTAATGAACATTGATGTGAAAATCCTCAAAAAAAACCAAAAAAAAAACTAGCAAATCAAATTCAGTCACACATTAAAAAGAGCCATTGTCATGAAAAGTGATAAAATTTAACACGCCTTCATGGTAAAATTACTCAAAAGACTGGGTATAGAAGAAACATACCATAACACAACAAAAATTATATATGATAGACCACAATTAGTATCATACTGAATGGGGAAAAATTGAAAACCTCTCATCTAAGATGTGAAATAAGACAAGGATGTCCACTTCCATCACTGTAATTCAACATAGTACTTTGAAGTCCAAGCTAGAGCAGTAAAACAAGAGAAAGAAATACAGGGCATCCAAATTGTAAAGGAAGAAATCAAATTATCCTTATTTGCAAATGATGTGATCTCATACTTAGAAAAACCTAAAGAATCTACCAAAAAACTATTGGAACTGATACACAAATTTAGTAAAGTTGCAGAATACAAGATGAACAGACACAAAATTTGTAGCAGGTTGGGGCCAATGGCTCATGCCTATTGTCCCAACATTTTAGGAGGCTGAGGCAGGAGGATTGCTTGAGCCCAGGTATTTGAGACCAGCTTGGGCAATATAATGAGACCTAATCTCTACAAAAAAAGAAAAAAATTAAAAATTAGCTGAGTGTGGTAGCATGTGCTTACATTCTCAGATACAAAAGAGGCTGAGGTAGGAGGATCACTTGAGCACAGAAGGTGGAGGTTGCTGTTAGCTGAGACTGTACCACTCTGAAAAAGAAATCAAGAAAGTAATCCCATTTACAGTAGCTACGAATAAAATAAAATATCTAGGAATTAACCAAAAAAGTGAAAGATCTCTACAATAAAAACTATAATATGATGATGAAAGAAATTAAAGAGGACACAAAAAATGGGAAGAAATTTTATGTTCATGGTTTGCAAAAATTTACATTGTTAAAATGTCCGTACTACCCAAAGCATTCTACAGATTCAAATTAATGCCTATAGAAATACTGATGACATTCATCAAGAAATAGAAAAAAAAATCTAAAATTCATATGGAACCACAAAAGATCCAGAATAGCCAAAGCTATCCTGAGCAAACAGAACAAAACTGGAGGAATCACATTACCTGATTTCAAATTGTACTACAGAGGTACAGTATCAAAGCAGCGTGATACTGACATAAAAACAAACACGTAGATCAATGGGACGGAATAGAGAACTCAAAAACAAATCCATAGATCTACAGTGAATTCATTTTTGACAAAGGTGCCAAGAATATATATTGGAGAAAGGGCAGTCTTTTCAATAAATGTTGCTGGGCAATCTGGATATCCATATACAGAAGAATAAAACTAGATCCCATCTCTTGCCATATACATAAATCAAATCAGAATTAATTAAAGACTTAAACCTAACAGCTCAAACTTTGAAACTACCAAAAGAACTTCTCTAGGACATTGGGCTGGGCAAAGATTTCTTGAGTAATACCCCACAAGTACAGGCAATCAAGCACAAATGGACAAATGAAATCACATCAAGCTAAGAAGCTTCTACACAGCAAACAATCAACAAAGAGAAGAGACAACTCACAGAACAGAAGAAAATATTTGCAAGCTATCCATCTGACAAGGGAATAATAACGACAATATAGGAGGAGCTCAATCTACTCTTTAGAAAAAAATTCAATAATGCAATTTAAAAATGGGCAAAAGATCTGAATATACATTTCTCAAAGAAAGACAATTGACAAACAAGTATATGAAAACATTCTCAACATCACTGGTCATCAGATAAATGCAAATCAAAACTACAATGAGATATCATGTCACTCTGTTAAAATGACTTTTTATCAGAAAAAAACAGTTAATAACAAATGCTAATAAGGATGTGGAAAATATGAGGATAATAACAAATAACAGATAATAACAAATGCTAATGAGGATGAGAAAAGAGAACCCTTGTACCTGTTGGTAGGAATGTAAATTACGACCACCACTTTGGAGAACAATTTGAAAGTTCCTCAAGAAACTATAAATAGAGCTATAATATGATCCAGAAATCCCACTACTAGATATATACCCAAATAAAGGAAATTGGTATATTGAAGAGCTATACGCACTCTCATGTTTACTGCAGCACTGTTCCCAATAGCCAAGATTTGGAAGCAACCTAAGTGTCCATCAACAGATGAATGGATAAAGAAAATGTGGCACCCATTGTATATACACAATGGAGCACTATTCAGCCATAAAAAGTAATGAAATCCTATCATTTGAAACCACATGGATGAAACCGGAGATCACTATGTTAAGCCAGACACAGAAAGACAAATATCACATGTTCTCACTCATATGTGGGAGCTAAAAAGGTAGATCTCATGGAAGTGGAGAGTAGAATGATGCTTACCAGAGGCTGGGAAAGGTAGTAAGAGTACGGGGTAAGTGGGAATGATTAAAGAGTATAAAAATATAGATAGATACAGTAAATAAAATCTAGTATTTGCTACCACAACGGGATGACTACAGTCAACAACAATTTCTTGTAGTTTTAAAATAAATAAAACAGCATAATTGCATTGTTTGTAACACAAAGAAAGGATAAATGCTCGAGGTATTGAATACCTCATTTACTCTGTGATTATTATACACTGTATGCCTGTATCAAAATATCTCATGTACAGTAAAAATACATATACCTACTATGTACTTGCAATAATTAAAATAAATTTTAAAAAAATCAAAGGCATTTTGAAAACAAATTAAACAGGTTACTATAATAAAATATTTAAAATGTTGAAAGAATATGCCATATTAAAACAGCTTTTTAAAAGATTACACTAAATCGCACTTTGAAAGTGGATCAAATTTAATACTGTATTCAGTTAACTTACTATGTCACTACAGAGTATGGCTAGAATGAAGGATATCTTTAGATATTGGAAAATAACAATTGGTCAAATGGTACAAAGGTTCAGTTATGTCAGATTAATCATCTCTGTAGATTTAATATATAGGATGGTAACGATAAGTAACACTACTCTATACTTGGAAATTTGCTAAGAGAGTAGATCTTAGCAAATGATAAGTGAGGTGATGGATATATTAATTAATATGATTAAGGTAACTATTTCAAAATGCATACATGTATCGTATTCCCAGGGTATACACTTTAAATACATACAACAAAAACCAAAAAAGAAAAGAAAACTTGAAAAGAATATAAAGAGAAAAGAAATATATAAATTGTGCCTTTTAAAACCATTCATTTAATAAACACTTTTATGGTCTTTACTACATTCCAGTCACAGTCCTACTCGCTGGCAATGGGAAGATATCAAGCTAAGCTAAATTATCTTCAAGGATCTCATGGTTGAAGGAACAAGATGGTAGTAAACAATGAACAGTTAAGTTGGGTGTTTTATGGGAGCATAAAGTAAGGGTAACTACATCTATTACTCAAAATAATTTATAAAATGTTTCATCACTATTAATGAAGGTTGCACTGGTACTTTTCACATGTTGGATACTTTTCTATTTATTTAAAATATTAAATGATTAAATTTTATTATCTGAAAATCTAATCCTTATACAAATATGGCAAGAAAGGAGGAAACAAAATTAAATGGCCCTGTTTCTCTAGAGAATGTGTATATTAATATACACACACATATACATATATATGTATCTATACACATAAAATATGTGTTGTATATTAAAATACACATCATGTATTAATACATAAAATATTAAAAATATATAACAACATATATAACAGTTTGAAATATAAAGAAAATCAATTAATTTATCAAGGATCAACAAAAAGTCTCCTTGGTAACAGGTAAAATTATGCTATTTATAACAAATAACTGTAATTTGAAATATATTGCAAGTAGATGAGGGCCATGGTAACTTTTTCTAAAATTTCTATTCAGAGTGAAAGAAGTCTTCTCAGAATCAGAGAAATAAAAAGCATAACATTAATTTTAATATGTTTAAAATACTGTAGGAAGAGTAGATAAACTAAAACAAATTTGTAAACTTTTTAACAGCCAGCTGATACTTGGAGGCTGTAAATAAAAGGCACTAATAAACTATTGTCAATGTAATGGCCTAGACAAGGAAATATCTGCAATAAATAATAAATAGGATTTATTCCTTATATTCTAAGAGGCATAGGAGAAAATAAAAGTCCTGAAAATTAACTTGGATTTGATACAACTGAAGAAAAAGACTAAATGATGTCTACCAGAAAATGTGCAAATTCATGTGGAATTCCTTTCTATAACTTTGTCTTAAATATCTCCACAGATTAACATTGGTATTATAATTAAATGTGATCCAAACCAAAGAGGACTACCAATAAGTTGTACACATCATAAACTAAAGATAGTATTTTAGTGTGTTCTTGACATATTTCTACTGCTCTGTACTTAAGGTTGCCCTATTTTAGCTATTATAATGGTATGAGAATATGCAGCTGCCACCCACTTTTTATTTCTAGTCTGTGTAGTAAGGCTATGCATTAGAGATCATTGCTGTTGTGTTCCTAATCTAGTTGTTTTCTGAGTGCTTTCCCATTTAATAGACTGTAACCATGGCATCCAGAAAACACAGAGCGCCTGCTAGGAACACAGGAAATGATCAGACAAGTAATTCACATTGAACAAGTTGTGTAAGTTTCTTATCTCACCAACTAGAAAGCAGCAATAACACATTGTATAGAGTTGTTGCAGGAAATTATATAAGATGGCATGTGTAGACTACTTGACATTTAATGGATGTATAATAACGATTACTCACATCTCCCAATATTGAGGCCTTACTGAAAAATATATTTACAATAAAACATAATATTTCAACTATTAGATGGGGTTTAATTACACACACTGCAAAAAGGCTTTGTGAGCAATCAAAGAAATCAAGTATGTGAATCACTCAGAATAAGGCTGACAAAGTGTAAATATCCAATGAAAGGTAGCTTAATTTCACAAAACGAATTTCATAAAGAGTTTAGTTTGTAAAAATATAACATTATATATGAATATCATGATCACTAAGTAAAATGTAATGTCAAATATAACATAAAACAAAATCAAATATAACATTTAGATAAAGAATGTTATGAAACAAACAGCCATGAAACACATAGTTTATGAAACAAACTTTCTTTTTTTTTTTTTTTGAGACAGAGTCTCACTCTGTCGCTGCCAGGCTGGAGTGTAGTGGCAGGATCTCAGGTCACTGCAACCTCCACTTCCCAGGTTAAAGTGACTCTCCTGCCTCAGCCTCCCGAGTAGATGGGACTACAGGCACATGCCACCATGCCCAGCTAATTTTTGTATTTTTAGTGGAGATGGGGTTTCACCGTGTTGGCCAGGATGGTCTCTTAACCTCATGATCAACCCGCCTTGGCCTCCCAGAGGGCTGGGATTATAGGTGTGAGCCACTGTGCCCGGCCAAAAGAACTTTTCAAGTCACCTAGGTGACCCTTCTCAGTTACTGCAATCCTCATCTTTCTTTCCCAGAAATCAGTGTCCTAAATTTTGTTAACTACTTTTTCTTTAAGATTTACCACACAGCTCTGTGTTCTGAAACAATGTATTGTTCAGTTTGACCTATTTGTTAACCTCTATATAAATGGGGTCATCTTGTTGTGTTTGTCTGTGACTTGCTTTTATCAATCAACATTGCTTGAGTTATCATATGGAAGCACGTGTGCATTCAATTATTTTCTGTTTTGTGCGTTATGTTGAGCTGTGAATATAAAAATATGTATCTACTCCATTTCGATACTACAGTTTTGAGATGGTTTGGCTGTGTCCCCACTCAAATCTCATCTTGAATTGTAGCTCCAATAATTCCCACATGTTGTGGGAGGGACACAGTGGGAGACAACTGAATCATGGCAGTGGTTTCATCCATACTGTTCTCATGGTAGTAAATACATCTCATGAGAACTGACAGTTTTATAAGGGGTTCCTCCTTTCACTTGGTTCTCATTCTTTCTTGCCTGCCATCATGTAAGATTTGATGTTTGTCTTCCTTCATGATTGTGAGGCCACCCCAGCCATGTGGAACTGTGAGCCCATTAACTTCTTTTTATTTATAAGTCTGGGGTATGTCTTTATCAGGAGCATGAAAATGGACTAATAGAAGTTGCTTACAGTTCTGTATTATTTCCTTTTATGTTTTTTTTCTGTGTGACAGTCTCACTCTGTCACCCAGGCTGGAGTACAGTGGTGTGATCTCTGCTCACTGAAACCTCCTTCTGCTGGGTTCAAGAGATTCTCCTGCCTCAGCCTCCTGAGTAGCTGGGACTACAGGTGCGTGCCATCACGCCCAGCTAATTTTTTGTATTTTTAGTAGAGATGGGGTTTCACTGTGTTAGCTAGAATGGTCTTGATCTCCTGACCTTGTGATCCGCTTGCCTCGGCCTCTCAAATTGCTGGGATTACAGGAGTGAGCCACCAGGCTCGGCCCAGTTCTGTATTATTTCTAACAATGCTGCTACAAATATTTCAGTTCATATCTCTTGGTGCATAGATATAGTAGTTCCATAGGGCAAGGCTGGCTGACTTTCTGTTAAAGGGCCGGATAGTAAATGTTTCAGGGTTTGTGGGTCCTAATGTCTCTGCCACAACAACTCAACTCTGTTATTGTAAAATGAAAGTACCTTTAGACAAGGTATAAGTGAATGAACTTGGCTGTGTGCATATATATACATTTTATATATATATATTTTGAAGGAGACAGATGAATTCAGTTTGAGGCATATAGTTTTTTCACCCCTGTTCCAGAGTAAAAGGGCAGATTGGACTTATTGGCTCAGAGTGTATATGTATCTTAATTTTACTAGTTTTTGTGTATGGCTTAAAGGATTGTAATTATTTATTATGCATAACTAATATCCAAGGAATACCTAATAATAAGTTCACTATTTTTCCTTCAATCTCCAACATCTCATCAGATTTTCATAAATGTGTGGATCTGTTTATGAACTTTCTATCCTGCCCAATTATTCTGCTCATCAACTCTATACCCTGGACCTTACTACTTGAATTACTACTGACACAATGATAGAGGCAGGAGGCAGAGAAATTCTGAAAACACAGGGGCAGGTCCCTGGTGAAGTCCCACCCTTAAGCCAAAAAGCCTGAGACCGTGGGAGACCCTAGTCCGAAGTGAGAACTTATACCCTGTTTTCCCGCTGGAGTATTCCCTTTTCCTAAACCACCCATGACCCGCACCCCACCCCATCCAGTGACTATAAAGACTCCAGACTCAGCCAGCAGAAAGGAGAAGCAGCTGGACGTCGGAAACTGTGGATGGACATTGGAGAAAAGTGACTTGACTTCAGAAGGACAACCTGATGGCATAACTTCAGAGAAGAATCGGGTTGGAGATGGCTAGTTTTCAGGGGAAGACTACTTACCACCCCCATATCCCCTTTTCAGCTATCTTTCACGCTGAGAGCCACTTTCAGTGGCAAGAAAATCCTTTGCATTTACCATCCTTCAATTGGTTCATGCTACCTCATTTTTCCTGGACTCCAGACAAGAGCTTGGGAGGCACAAGTGTGGATACAAAAGGCTGTCACACTGGCCCTTTCCCTTGCTGGCAGAGGGCAGCCGCCGGCCCACTAAGCTGTTAGCGCCGTAATCTGTCTGCGGACAGCAGAGCTCAAAAAACAGAACAAAAAAACAAAAACAAAAACAAAACACTGTAACACACACTCTGGGGCTTTGGAAGTCACAGGCATCCCATCTGGATGCTGCCGTGGGGCCTGCACAGAGTTCGCTCCTGCCAGCGCCCAAAAGCACTTTCTCCAGCTTCTGCATCCCTTCACTTGTGCGCTTCCTCCCATGAGAGGTGGAAGGCAATGGGTCAGAGTGAGTGGAGCTTGATCCTGCTGGCTCTAGCGCTCCTGCACTCTAGCTCTCGCCTCATTCGCTCATGGGCTCCCTCCCACAAGGAGTTGAGAGCAGTGGGCAGAGTAAAGGAGGCACCACTGGTCGGTCATGAGTCCCGCGAAAGGGTCAGGGAAATATCCTGCTTCACTACTCTTTATAACATGCCTTAAAGTCCATTTAGGTAGTATTACTCTTTCTCCTTCCTTTTCTTTATAATTATCTTATTTTTTATTGACTCTCACATTTTTATATTAATTCTATAATCAGCTTTTCAATTTTAGGAAAAGTATGGGAATTAAGTGGAATTGCATTGAATGTATGGACTAGTTTGAAGATATATTTCCTTGATATTAAGTCTTCTTATCCATAAAAGTTGAAATTTTGATAGGTTTTAAAAGGAACCAGAAGTTAGATATTTCTGGTGTGGGAAATAGAGGAGAATGTGGAATCAGGGAGAGCACTTGGATACCAGCTTGGGATTTTTGTGGTAATATAAATGAAAGTAACTGGTGGTAGAATAATAGCTCTCCAAATACATCATTATCATAATCGCTGAAACCTGTGTATATGTTACCTCACAAGGCAAAGGGACTTTGCCAAAGAGGTTAAATTAAAGATGTGACCTGGGCAGATTATCCTGAATTATCCAGGTGAGCTCAATGTAATCAAAGTTTCCTTATGAGAGAGTCAGGAGTGTCAGAATGAGAGAAGATAGGACAATGGAAGCAAAGGACAGAGAGAAAGAGTTTAAAGATGCTATGATGATAACTTTGAAGGTAGAGGAGGGTTCTATAAGCCAAGGAATACAGGCAGCCTTTAGAAGCTCTAAAATGCAAGGAAAGGAAATTTCTCTTAGAGCCTTCAGAAGGAACATGGCCCTGCCAACACTGTGAGTTAAAATTTTTTGACATCCAAAACTTGAAAACAGTGTACTTTTGCTGTTTTAAGCTGACAGGTTTAAGGTATCTGCTATGGCAGTAATAGAAAACTAACATACAGTGGATGGCAAGTTGGATGAGAAAATTAGCAATGAGGCCAGGTGTGGTGGCTCACACCTTTAATCCCAGCACTTTGGGAGGCCGTGGCAGGCAGATCACCTGAGGTTGGGAGTTTGAGACCAGCCTGATCAACATGGAGAAACCCTGTCTCTACTAAAAGTACAAAATTAGCTGGGCGTGGTGGCGCATGCCTGTAATCCCAGCTATTGGGAGGATGAGGCAGGAGAATCACTTGTACCTGGGAGGCAGAGGTTGTGGTGAGCCAAGATCGTGCCATTGCACTCCAGCCTGGGCAACAAGAGTGAAACTCCTTCTCAAAAAAAAAAATAAATAAAAATAAAAGAAAATTAGCAATGAAGATAGTGAGAACTGGTTGAAATAACCTTAGAACCTGTAGTGAGAACCATATATAAATAATTGGTTTATGTGGATTATGAAAGTCAAAGACAACTCAAAGGATTAGGCCCTGATCAACTGAAAAAATGAAACTGCTACTTTCTAATATATAATTTATCCAGAAAGATTAAGGAAAGGAAAATACAGCGGGTAGGATTACTGCGTGAAGACTCTGTGGGTGTGGCTGCCTTGTACAGCTATGGGTGTTGACTATTTTAGTGCCTTTAAAGTTAAAGTAACTGTTAAGTATTTAAGTGGAAAAGCTCAATTGGCAGGTGGATTCAGGGAAGAGGGCTAGAATGAAGATACCTATTTGAAGATTACTGGTATGCATGCTTCAAGGATGAATTTGATCATCTATTGGGCAGATAAAGAACAGAATGCACCAATAATTGGGCACTACGTAGTTTAGAAGTCAGGAAGATAAGAAGAAAACATTGAAGCAGATAAGCATGATTTTTAAGAAACAGAAAATACAATATTGGATCCTGAAAGTGAAGCGAAGATTAGGAAGGAAGTGGTCAAATGTATCCTACAGTACAAATAAGAAAGGAATGAGGAAAGAACTAATAGCAACTTAGATAAAAGATGCTTAAGTGGAGTGATATAGTGAGAAACCTGAATAGACTGGAATAATAAAAAATTAGGAATAAAAATTGGTGAGTACAGACAATATATTTGTGAAATTTTCTAATAGAGTAAAAAACAAAACAGGTAGCTAAGTAGAAAGGTAAGTTGTATTTCTTATGTTGAGATCTATTACATAGTAATTTCATACTAAAGAGAATGATTTAATAGAAATTGTTGGAATTATGAATATGGATAGACAAGAGGGATGGATTTCATTACATCATGGAGAAATTCAGCTCGTCTAGGAGGAAGGAAAGAAATATGTGCTCATAACTGTGCTAAGAGTCTGTAGATGTCCTCTACTGATTTATTTTATTTTTTTCTAAGAGAAGTAGGCAGCAAGACAAACATCTGAGTCAAAACTAAATACTTGATGTTTGAAAAAAAAAAAAGAAATAACATAGTCAAATAGTAGACTATTATGGTTACAAATGGGGCACAATTGTTTGGCAGGTGTGAACTTACTAGAGATTTGGATGAAAACAGACTGGGGTTTGACAAAGACAGTTTATGATGAAGACAGAAAATGTCAAGAGCACTATGGGTTTATGGAAGGGTTCATGAAATGGAGTAATAACTGGTATGGCCAACAGCATATAATTTCAATAGCAAGAGAAGTTGAGGACACGAGGAGGTACAGATAGCAGAATAATGGTAAGACCAATGAATCAGAGATCTTATTTGGATTAACAATTGTTGTAGTTTGGGTAAAAGAGGTTATAAGTTGGAGAAATTGGAGGAGATTGGTAGATGGAGAGAATAAAATTTGAAAACTACATTATGGAGGAGTTGCAGATATTGATAATAATGATATTTAGGTATGATCATAGTCACAGAGATGACTGAGGTAGAGGGAGGACAATATTATTGAAGAAAAGGGATTGAATGAACAATATTTTAAATCATTTTATAAATATTAAAATCTCAAAATCATTACTGCAAAGATCTGAGTCCAAAGCCTCAGGTATACTCAGGAAGAGAAATGAAAAACACCTGGAATTATCAAAGAAAAAGCAAAGAAGACCTACTACACCTCCAGGTCAATGACACGTGGAGTGACAAGAGAAAAGGAGCCAGCAAGTGAGTGAGCTTCTTGGGAAACAGTGTCCTCCAGAGTGGAACAGTTCTAACAAAAAGTTAAGAGAACTTTCAGGGAAGATGGGAGTGATGAATAGGATGCGCTGATGAAAGAGGTGTATCCCAGAGTACAGAAGAAGGTTCCAGGGCCAGGTGTGAAGTGGGGTTAAGGTGGGGATAGACAGAACTGCAATGGGATTCTAGGTACTGATGACAAAAGGTCCTGGGAGCCTTGGGCTTGTTTGGGGAACCTGGAGAAATAGTGATAAATGGCATAGTGTGAATGTCTTAATGCAGATTGTGGTGATAATGCTGGCTCCATGGAGTTTATATTTAAAAACTGATGCTGTAGTCATGAAAAAATTATTATTATGGCAAATGAGAGAATAAGTCAGTGCAGGGAAAGGATTTAATTGTAACAAAATTATGAATGATATACAAATTTTCATGAATAACAAATGCTGTTATTTCCAAATTGAAAAATGATGTATTTAAGATTATTAAAATATGACAACCTCCCAAAGGTTTCCAATTAAAAAGTGAAATTTACTACATTCAAGTTTAGCTAAAGATCCAGATTAGAAGAACAATAGGCCAGTAAGCCTTAATAAATCTGTAATGTAAACTTTTAACCTCATTTAAAACCAGATTGTATTCAGTCTAAGTTACCTAATGTTAAGTGACTTTATTAATAAGTTCAATTGAATTATTCATTAACTAATACAGTATTTTGAGCTTTGGTGAAAATTTTTATTTCTTTCTGGAGTCAAAGATTTTTAAATGTTTTGGCTCATTTTATTCAGTTACAACAATGTCCCTATATGTAATGAATGTATGTCTGAAATTCTAGTCTAGACTAAGAAATGAGCTTACATTGTGAACTGAGTCACCTCAAACAAATGTAAGACAGTGTAGCAATAATGGTGAAAAATGCTAAAATCTCAAAAGTATGTGTTCAGTGTGGGATCCTCCTGCAAATTTAACACAAAAGCAATGTCATCTAATTGTTAGCATATGGAGAAATTAAAATCCTGACAAAAAGAAGAGGCTTGTCACTTCATTTAAGTATGATTAATCACTGCTAACAATGAGCCCTTTGCCTTCTCTGTTATTAGCACCTCACTTGCTTCTGAATTTCTAATCACAATGTGAAAACTCTACGCTAAATAGCTTCAGCAATTATGAGGAATTCTCTATTTCATCATTTTGTTTCAAAGTATTCTGTAAAAAATATATTGACATTCCCAGGGTGGGGGTTGGACTGGAATCGCAAGAATACTATCAAAAGTCAAAAACAGAGGAACATATCCTAAGAATAGAGGCATCCTCAGTTGCTAAAGATATATTTAAACAGGAAAAGTAAAGCTTTGATAGCTCTTTCAGCATCCATCTGTGAAACTTGCCACCGCTTCCAAAATTGATGCCACCTCTGTCCAAGATAAGGTCTCTCTTTTGTTGCATTTCAACACTGTTGTGTTTTCAAATAGCAGTCAGTCAACAGTGGCCCAGGTGAACTTAAACTGTGCACAAAATCATCACTTAGCTTTCCCAGAAGTGGTTGGCATCCTTAGAGGGAAATCAAAGACCAAAAAACAAACAAACAAACAAAAAAACCCAGTAAAACAATAACAAAAGCACACCACCTCCACACCTCCAGAACACAAAGGAATACATTTTTAAATATTAAATGTTTTAAATTGTGATAAGGACTACCTAATATTCTACATATGGTGCTAAGTAAGGTGTGTCTTGACTTTCCGAATCCTTGTGTCCTTTTGTTATGATGAATTCATCTAAATCGCCCACTCTTGCTTATATGTCACCTGAATGATAATAGCTTGTGTTTCTATAATTCTAGAAATTTGAATCCTGCAAGTTGAACTGTTTAGGCATGTTATTTTAGTTCAGAGAATTTTCTCACCTAGAGCTCTCACTAGGTGACACTGTTCTACCACCTAGAAGTGTTTCCAATTGTGTGCATGAAAGAACTGCCCATGCTTGTTTGCCTTCCTAAGAAAGGAGCTACATTTTGAAGAATTTTGTTTTCATAGATTTCAGATTGTGCCAAATCTTAAATGAAAAAAATTAGTTTTTCACAACTTGAGAGAAATTTTTTTTGAACTGGGAAGTCTACTGTTATTTGTTTGTTTATGAGGTGTAGAAAACTTTATGCCTATTCCCCAATTCTTAAAATCTGTATTCAAAGCAGTATCCAGTGTTAATGGCTGATATATGTATTCCGTAACAGATACTATCTTAAGTGCTTTATGTGTATTGATTAATGTAATCCTCAAAGCAATCTTAAAAGTCAACGCTGATTTTCTCTTTAAAATTATTTTAAAATAAGAAAATGGGTGCACAGAAAAGTTAAATAAGTAATCCATCATCATACATCTATCAATTCACAGAGCAACTTCATTGAGGAGCCTGTGTACTTGACCACTGCCAACTATTCCCTCTCATTCTCCATGACTACCTACAGATCAACCTAACTGATTTCAGGTTGAGTTTCTCACAAAACAGGGATTGAAAGTCAATGATCAATTTCTTTTATTTTTTGGCTTTAGCATAATAAACAATATCAAATCCAGTTTCGTGTCAATGACATGTAAGTGTTAAGCGGCGAAGTCAGCATGCATAAATTTAAATCCCAGTCCTGGAATATACTGGATATTAAAATTGGGCAAGTTATCTAAACTCCTAAAGCCTGTAAATGGGGAATTTTTATAGTACCTAACTCAAGTAGCTATTGTTAGTATTAATCAAATAATTGATTGTCATCTAGCACTATTTGTGAAATGTGGTTATTATTATTTGAAATACTTTTCAAGCAAAATAAAATTCTTTCTAGGTGCCTTCCCAGATTAACACCAAAGAGATGATGTATCATGAATACAGAAGTAGCTAATTTGAAGATAAGAGTATACTAATAAAAAGTTATTTAAATATTTTTGGATATCTACCTGCAATAACAAATGTAGCTTTAGCACAGTTAATTTCTAATATTCTTTTATACCATAATTGGACAGGTTTATTGAGGTTTCTTGTGAGATACACTAAGTCATTTCATCTACACATAATCTTCTAAGAATCAGGTACTTATTCGCCTCCAAGATGGGGTAAGGACAATAATGTATTAATGGTCTGCTATGTTCTGTAGATGTCAGCTTTTTCTTGTAACACAATCCATGCCTCCTCACCTCCTGCAACAATCTCTTTCCAATGTGTCCTCTTACAATTTCACTGCATTATGAGTACATTCTCCAACTCTTCTACAGATACATACTCTACTTACTGTCTTTATGTTCTAAAATGACCACTTTTCATTCATATTTTTTATTGGTATTTTATATTGTTTTAGATTTCGGGGTCACGTGTGCAGGTTCTTTACATAGACATATCGTGTAATGGTGAAATTTGCGCTTCTAGTGAACCCATCACCCAAATAGTGAACATTGTACCCAATGGGTAGTTTTTTATCTCTCATCCTCCTCCCACCCCTCCCCTTTTTTGGAGTCCCCAGTGTCTATTATTTATTTATTTATTTATTTATTTATTTATTTATTTATTTATTTATTTTTTGAGACGGAATTTTGCTCTTATTACCCAGGCTGGAGTGCAATGGCATGATTTTGGCTCACTGCAACCTCTGCCTCATAGGTTCAAGTGATTCTCCTGCCTCAGTCTCTCAAGTAGCTGGGATTACAGGCGTGCACCACTACGCCCAGGGTAATTTCGTATTTTTAGTAGAGACGGGGTTTCGCCATGTTGGCCAGGCTAGTTTTGAACCCCTGATCTCAGTTGATCCACACTCCTTGCCTCCCAAAGTGCTTGGATTACAGGCATAAGCCGTGGTGCCTGGCCGGCGTCTATTTCTATCATGAAACCTGTGTGTAATCATTGTTCAGCTCCAGTTGTAAGTGAGAACGTGTGGTATTTGATTTTCTGTTTATGAGTTATTTCACTTAGGAAAATGGCTTCCAGTTTCATCCATGGTGCTACAAAAGACATTATTTCTTTTTTTTTTTTTTTTTTTTTTTTGGTGGCATAGTATCTCATGATGTACATGTCACATTTTCTTTATTTGGTCAACTGTTGATGGACACTTAGGTTGAGTCCATGACTTTGCTATTGTGAATAGTGTTGTGATAAACATACCAGTGCAGGTGTCTTTATGATAAAATGATTTCTTCTGGATAGATACCATGTAGTGGGATTTCTCGGTCTAATGGTAGTTCTATGTTTAGTTCTTTGAGAACCTTTCGTACTCCTGGAAGTAGAACTAATTTACATTCCTGCCAGCAGTGTATAAGTGTTTTGTTTTCTACACATTCTGTCCAACATACGTTTTGACGATTTAATAATGGCCATTCTAAATGGTGTGAGATAGTATCTCACTGTGGTTTTAATTTGCATTTCTCTGATGATTAGTGATGTTGAATATTTTTCACATTTTTGGCCACTTTGTGTGTGTGTGTGTTTTAAGAAACATAATAGAAAATGTTTATATATATTGAGCTATCAATATATTGTTCTACTATCCTTTTAAGATTTTCTATTATGTTTATATAATTAAAATCACATTTTAATTATTTTAATAATTAAAATCATTTACAGGAAAATGTTTACTTAATTAACATGATGTAGCACCCAGTTTATTTATTTTCATTTGTATTTTTATTTTTCGAGACGGAGTCTTGTTTTGTTGCCCAGGCTGGAGTGCAGTGGTGTGATCTCAACTCACTGCAACATCTACCTCCCAGGTTCAATTAGTTCTCCTGCCTGAGCCTCCCAAGCAGTTGTGAGGGCAGGCATGCACCACCACACCTGACTAATTTTTGTATTTTTAGTGGAGACGGAGTTTCACCATGTTGGCCAAGATTGTCTCAGTCCTTCCTGACCTCAAGTGATCTGCCCACCTTAGCCTCCCAAAGTGCTGGGATTACAGGTGTGAACCACCATGCCCAGCCAGCACCCTGTTTTAATAAAACTTCATAAAATTATAGCAACAAATTGAATTCATTTAAAAAAGAAATTATCTTGGCAGTGCAGGATTTTTTTTTTTTTTGAAAAAATATGGCTGCAAGGGTTTGTAGACTTTTTAGTGGTTTTTGTTTAACTTTTATTCTGCATATTACTTATTTGTTTTATTTAAAACCATGTATGCTAATGAAGTCAGCAAAATATTAAGGACCATCAGTCAATAAATGATAAAGAAGACAAGATTTACACCACAAAGTTATAGTTAACACACACACACACACACACACACACACACACACACATATATTAGAGGGGGAAGAGAGAGAGAGAAGAGAGAGAAAGAAGAGAAGAGACGCTCTATGCTCTGCCAACCAAAGGCTGGAGTGCTGTGTGCAGTCATCAGCTCACTGCAAATCTCACCGTCCCGGGTTCCAGACATTTCTCCTGCCTCAGCCAAGCCATGTAGCTGGGATTGAGGCGCGCACCATCACATCCCAGCTAATTTTGTAGAGATGGGTTTCATCATACTGGTCAGGCCTGATCTCGAACTCCCTACCTCAATGATCGGCAGCCTCAGCTTCCCAAAGTGCTGGGATACAGGCGTTGAGTCACTGCGCCCCAGCCCCTACAAAGTTAATAGTTAATATTTAAAAGTGGAAAAGATGGTGCTTGATGGTGACAATAAAATTGAAATTGAAGTAGGACATAAAGAAATGTCAGCTAGTTTATGTTTGTGTTTCGATATATTAAGTTCATAAGGTAATAGTACTTTAACATGAATCCAAGTACTGAAATCAGCCAGACCTAGATGAATAGTGGAGAGGGACGAAAGCTCAAAAATTACCAGGTAAGGAAAAGATAACCTTTCTATGAGAACTTCCTAAATGGCAGCTTTGTGTATAGTGGCCTCATCTTCTAAGCAAAGTTAAGGTATTAGTTCTTACAAATTTAATTTACAATATGTGTAAGGGTACCAAGTTTAGAAATAAAAGTCTCCAATACATTATGTATATGGAAAGTTTAAGAGTATCCCACATAATTCAGCATCACTATGATTTTCTTAATGATTTCTCTGCTTGGCAAGTACTGTCTTCCATTATATTTATTCATGTTTCTTTTTCATGCTCATAATAAGATGTTATAACTTAATGATAGACTTAGATTTATTTTTGTTGTGCTATGACAATGAATTAACTTTTTAGTCATACAGCTAGCATTTAATTAAAAACCAACCATTAGCCCCAGTTTTGAAGATGGGAAAGAAATATTATTTGGATAAGAAAATTGGCAGCCAGTCAGGAAACTAGACAGAAAACTGGGATCATCATAGGAATAACTTTTAAAAATAATTTTGTTTATTATAGAAGGAAACAATGAATAACCTACGTGATCATTAGAAAAATAAATTCTATTGTAGCAAATGATTAATACTACCTGAGGTGTGCTTTTATCAGGGGTATTTTTTGCGTGTGAACTATTAATTACTAAATATTTGTGATAAAGAAATCAGATCATGGAACATTTTTGAATATGTAACACTGTAAACAATATATATATATATAGTCTATAGATTATATAGTATGATTAAATTAACCCGCTTGAGAAATGCTGCCCTACACCATTAACATGACTCAACTAACAAAGATTCAGATGTTGTTTCAGACTATATATACTCTAGTATATATGATATATAGGCTATATATGTGTATCATATATCTATGATATATAGATATGTATATCATATATATCACATAGGTATATCATATATAGACTATATATCATATATAGTCATATATACTATATATACATATAGTATATATACTATAGTATATAGTCATATATATGACTACTATATATGATATATAGTCTATATATATATAGTCACTTGTAGGGTTCAGGAAAGTTTCCCCTCTATCTTCTTAAGGTTCACTCAAAATGAACTAATAATCAGATTGACAGGAGAAAGGGGCATGCAAATTTATTTATTTTTCTTTTTTTAATTTTTCTTTTGAAGTTCCAGGACACATGTGCAGGATGTGCAGGTTTGTTACATAGGTAAACATGTGCCATGGTGGTTTCCTGCACCCATCAACCTATCGTCTAGGTATTAAGCCCAGCATGCATTAGCTATTTTTCCTAATGCTCTCCCTCCCCACACCCCACCCAACAGTGTGTGTTGTTCCCCTCCCTGTGCCCATGTATTCTCACTGTTCAGTTCCCACTTATAAATAACAACATGCGGTGTTTGGTTTTCTGTTCCTGTGTTAGTTTGCTGAGGATAATGGCGTCCATCTCCTAACATACACAAGCACAGGGGAAAATCAGGAGAATGATAACCCAGTAATTCATAGAGTTACAGATGTTTACATGCCCTTCTTCCGAGGGGAGCGGGGAGGGGGAAAATAAGTAATTTTGAAGGACATTAAATTACTTTAAAGATGACGAATCAACCCATGAAGCAGACATTACCTTGTAAATAATTCTCTTTGAAATTTGAATGAACCCAACTTGTGACAAAATTCATTCAGGTGCAGTTACATTTTTCCCAGGACTTCTATCTGTCGTAGATAATCAAATTTTAGGGAAAGATGAAAGGCAATTGTGTTTTCTAGCAGGTCTCCTTCTAAGGCAACTAATAGAATGTAAATGGAATGTAAGAGAGTATTCTCAGGCCGGGCGCGGTGGCTCAAGCCTGTAATCCCAGCACTTTGGGAGGCCGAGACGGGTGGATCACGAGGTCAGGAGATCGAGACCATCCTGGCTAACACGGTGAAACCCCGTCTCTACTAAAAAAATACAAAAAACTAGCCGGGCGAGGTGGCGGGCGTCTGTAGTCCCAGCTACTCGGGAGGCTGAGGCAGGAGAATGGCGAAAACCCGGGAGGCGAAGCTTGCAGTGAGCTGAGATCCGGCCACTGCACTCCAGCCCGGGCGACAGAGCAAGACTCCGTCTCAAAAAAAAAAAAAGAGTATTCTCATCCTGTGCTGTGGGAGAAACGGAGGAGGGCTAGGGGAGCGGAGGTGTGAACGTGAAAGTGACTGCTTCAGTACATCTAAGACCCATATTATGGGGTATTGTTATCTGAGTCCCAATACACTCAATAGACTCTAGAAAATATTCATTCATTAAATACATTTTTATTTAGAGAGCACCTTAAAAGTTACTTTTAAATACTTTCTTGTATTTACATCAATGTATCTTCAATTGTATTAACTATTAGATGAGATTATCAATAGTCTTCAAGTTAAAGTGCTATTTATCAAATACTTTTTTACAAAATAGCATTTTTCCTGAAAATTGATCCAATTTATTTTGATAGCCAGCTTGTTCTCACTGAATCCATTAAATTATTTGCTGGATATAGTTAAATAAAAAATAATTTAGGACTGCTCAAATATCAGACTATCTCAAGGGTTACATATTATTGGAGAGAACAGCTGTTAACTAAATTATACCAGATAGTTGGATGGTACATCAGTCCAGCTGAATGTACCAAGTTCTAAAGATTAAACCCGTTTATTAATACTGTGACAGACCTTAGATGCGGTTTATGGAAAGTAGTTTCATTTAAAATGATCACTTATGAGAGAGGGATATTTCACAAAAACTTTTGAATATTAACAAATTTCTGGCAAATAAATGCTGGGATACCTCTTCTAATAAGATCCTCTGTTTTACGTATTATAGCGGACAAGACCCCACCTGACCTTATACCTATCCATAGGTATAATTCCCCATTTTCGGGCTTGATCACATTTTTCATTCGAACCCAGCCACATTGGACGCATTGAATCCCTTGATATTAATCAAACTTTCCAACCACACTTCTGCCTCAGTGTTTTTATAACCACCGTTCCCTCAACTTGGAACACTTCTCCTAGCTATTTACGTGTCTTTTTCCTTTGGATTTATTCAGGTTTCTGTTAAATATCATCCTTTCAGCTATACCTTCCCTGACTACCTTATTGAATTAATATCTCTCCCTACTCCCAGTTACTCACTATCCCTCATCCTGCTTTTTCTTCACAGCATTTGCCATATAACATATTTGATATTCATTTGTTGATACATTTATTAAGTGTTTTTTCTTACTAGAATGCAAGTTTCAGTAGATTGCAGAGTTGTTTTATTCATGGCTGAAACCTCAACTTCAAATATAGTCCCTCGCTCTTATATAGTTACTCCACATTTGTTAAATTCATGCAGAAATGAATGAATGAATAAATGAGTAAAGGAATAAATGTTGAAACAAATAACTGTTACCCATTATATGTCAAATCCTAAACTGAGAGTAGGTGAACAAAACCATACTCATCTACAGAAGTCTGGGAGTCAGGCACATGCATAATTAATTCAAACTAATGGGTTTAATAGTAAGGCTTGAAATATGAACAAACTGGTTAATATCAATATAGGAGAATTGTTGTAACATCCACTACTGCGAGGCAATCTCTACCCTTTGTGGTGCTTTCCCTATCCTTGACCTGTTACTTGGCTCTGGTGCCTCCAGTCATGTCTCTCTCCACACGTTGACTCTATGTCCCAATCATTCATTCTCTTTCCCTCAAAAACAATAATGATGACAGTAAAATATAATAATGATATTTAAAAAGTAAATATTTTTCATAGCATTCACTTTTTTTTTTGAGATGGAGTTTCACTCTTACATGCAGTGCCATGATCTCAGCTCACCGCAACCTCTGCCTCCCAGGTTCAAGCGATTCTCCTACCTCAGTCTCCCAAGTAGCTGGGATTACAGGCGCACGCCACCATGCCCAGCTAATTTTGTATGTTTAGTAGAGATGGGTTTTTTCCATGTTGGTCAGGCTGGTCTCAAACTCCCCACCTCAGGTGATCTGCCAGTCTCGCCTTCGCAAAGTGCTGGGATTACAGGCGTGAACCACTGTGCCCGGCCCACATTCACTTTTTATAGGTGGCTCCCACAGATCGAAAAACTTCAACTCAACTAAGTTAATTTTTGATTGTGGAATTGTAGGTAAAAGTGACTGGACAGCAAAGCCTAACTAATTACCAGTCCTTCTATTCACGTTAGCTCTACCTAGCCCAACGTTTGAGTGGAGTATATGTTTAGTTGTAGCATTTCTCAATGTAGGTACATCCTCCTTCAGAAAGCCCACCTCTACTCACTGCTTCAGTTGAATGTTGTGTTGGTCCTCTAAAAAGCAGACACCAAGATCCTCTAAGATTGTTTAAGAGATGGATACTAAGATATGACTAAACCTGCAAAAGCTATATTAGGTGAAATGTCTGTATGAGAGAAACCAGAGTGGGAGCTGATCAAGATAAGAAAACAGTCAGACTGCAATGCAAAACTGGCCCCAAGGGAAAGAAAAAGGGCAAGGAGGTTGCACATAGCATTTCAGAATGCCTTGGAAAGGTTCTTAGAGTCTTTGAGGAGTCAGGGAGCCAAAGTTGGCAGGAGTCTGGCTTAGTATCTTGAAGGCAATGATTGGATTTTTAGAGCAAGCACCTGGGATCCTCATGCTCCCTGTAGTTGAAGATCTACAAGGCGTGTTCTCATGGTCACAAATGCTCTTCTCCTGTGAAATGATCCACTTATATTTTATCTCCTCTTTTGGACACTGCACTTCTTTAAAGGAGCATTAAGTCTTTGTTTATCTTTGTATCTATAGAACCTACACCATGCTAGATAAAAGGTTTTCTAAGTGAATAGTTTTTATCTCATATAATCACCAAGACACAATCCCCATCCTCTACTTCTTATTGTGTCTCAAGAGCATTAGTATGAATGTGTGTGTGTGTGCGTGTAGATGTGCACATAAAAATTGAAAACACACTTTCTGAAATTAGAGAGGTAGTTTTCTCTTGCTCTTAAACGATCTGGGCAAGTTTTCTTAATCCAAATATATTTCTTTCCCCATCTTCAAAAGGGGCAATGTTGTTTTTATTAAATGCTATCTGTATGAAATAAAAATTTATCATTGTATAGAACAAAATATATCTAGTCTCATCCATCAGTTTAACCCCATCTATTATGAGGCATGAAAAAAGAAAGCAGAATACAACTATAATGAAGGACACGTAACTGGCCAGCAGAGAAATCATTAAGAAATCATAGTGATGCTGAATTAATTGGATACTACTTAAACTTTCCATATACATAAATTGTATGGGATTTAATTTAAACATCTGGTACATTACACATATTAGTAAAATTAATATTTGTAAGAACTAATACCTTACCTTTGGCTTTAGAAGATGAGGGCAACACTATACATCAAGTGGCCATTTAGGAGTCTACATAGAAGGTTATCTTTCCTATTGGGTAATTTTTGAAGACTTTCGTCCCTCTTCACTATCATCTAGGTCTGGCTTGAATTCAGTAGCTGATTCATGTTTTAAAGTAGCTATTACTTATGTTTAATATATCAGAAGACACAAACATAAACTACTGACATAATGATCTACCTTACAAATTTCAATTTTATTGTTGCATCCATCAAAGCACGCATCTTATATCCAGCTTTTAATGATTAACTTAACTTTGTAGGCTGGGGGCAGTGACTCACGGCCTGTAATCCCAGCACCTTGGGAAAGCTGAGGCTGCCAGATCACTTGAGTCAGGAGTTCGAGATCAGCCTGACCCAGTATGATGACAACCCCCTCTCTACAAACAATTAGCTGGGTGTGATGTGGTGTGCCATACAAGAAAGGGAAAACAAACTAAAGTCAGGTGGTTCCCCTGCTGTTAAAGAGAGTTACCTAGAAATCCAGTGAAGCTATGATGGCCAGAGTCTGCAGGGCACAGTAGAGGGGAAGAGAGAACTGTACATAAAGAGAACTTCAGAGATATGCAGGAGGTTCCTCTTGAGTATTGAGTATTCAGTGGAGAACGTGACATTGCATGCGTGTGAAAAAACACATATGTAACAAACCTGCACGTTATGCACATGTACCCTAGAACTTAAAGTATAATAAAAATAAATAAATAAATTAATTAATTAAAAAAAAGAAAATATTGCTATGCTAGAGTAAAATGAATATTAATGTGAAAGAAAGAATCTTAAAAAAAAAAAAAAGAAAAAAAAGAAAAAACTATCTGAAGGCAGGGAAAGAGCCACACCAAAGAATCAAAGGATTAGCACTGGCGGGAAGTTCACATAGGCAAGGCTGGAAAACTTCCTAAACGAGAGGGCATCAGAATACTCAAGATACTACCTCATTAGTGGGGAAGATTTAGACTAGGGTTTTCATTTATTCCCAATTCTAGTTATCTCTACACATCAACATGGTGGTTATGTACAAAAGCAAACCTTTTTTACAATAATGAGAAAAACGACATTAACGAACTTTTAGTCTAAAAGTCTTGGAAAATAATTGTTACTTACCCAGGACTTAACCTAAAGAAGTGACTCCTTGACTCTTCATTTATGTCTGTTATCAACCAAAATTAATTTGTGTTTCAGGGGGTAGATGGGGTAGAAAGAAGGAGAATACAGAACTCAGGTTGAGTCTGTTGTATTTATTCTCCAAGGAATTCAACTAAGAAACACAACATCTGAATCTTTGTTAGTTGAGTCATGTTCATGGTCTAGGGCAGCACTTCTCAATAAATGGGTTAATTTAATCATACAAATCACTAAAAGATCTTATTAAAATACAGGTTTAGATACTGTGGGTCTGAGGTGAGAACTGAGATTTTGCTTTTCCCAACTAGCTCCCAAATGTTATGGAGCCTACCAGTCCCCAGACCACACTTGGAGTGGCAGGGATCTAGAGGTGATGTCCACAAACTGTTATGGAGCTATTGCGAACAGTTTGGCTTCCTACATTAGCTAGAACTTGGACAATCTTTGTTATGTGAAATGCCCCCACACATAGAAACACACACCCTCACACATATGCAATCACATCCCTAACTACTTCGGTGTCAAGCTAAACCGCTCTGGAGCAATATATTTAAAAGCAGAGAGATTATTCATATAATTTTTCTTTTTACTTTCACATTTTGAAGAATGCTGATTGCATGGCAAAATCAACTTTTACTGATTTAATGTAGATTAAAAATTGTAAAAAGGCAGACATCAGGGGTATTATATGAATTGGCAAGAATTGTTTCCTAGCAATCAATTGTGCTTGTTAGCTTTCAATAATAGTGCAGTCTCTAATTGGCAGAATCTATGTTCTTGGCAAAGATAAATAGTCCTGAACTTTATTGCTTTAATGTTTGCCGGATACAATTTCTAACTTTCAAAAGGTAACATGAAATAAATATATGGTTCTCAGATTCAGAGGGCTGATACTACCATATGTAGCATTTTCCAAGATCTCTTTCAGTATGCTGGATTAAAGGAGCTCTCATTTTATATTCATTGCTTGTTATTTTCACTGTAAATATACAGCCAAGATATTCCAGCCCCAGGGCAGCTGTCAAGGGTGGCAGTTAGGAGGGTCCAAGCAGCCACATCTCCATTCTGACCTTACATAAAGCAGCTAACATAACTAAATGAGGAACGGATGCATGCATTCATAGGTACCCAGGATTTGTTTTATTCAGATGTGGTGAGGAAACAGACATCGAGGCAACTGACTTTGAAAGGGGAGGTTATTAATTACAGCTCCCAAGAGAAGAGGGCATGCTGTACCATGTGGTGACACATGGTGAAGTTCCAGGGTTAGTCAGGAGGCAGAAGGAGCTAAGTAGAAAGCACAGTCCGGGGCCTTTATTGTGGTTTTCCTGGGAAAGAATGAGTGAGGCAAGTTTGAGCAAATTTAAGATTGGATAGTTTGACTTTCTCAAGGCTCTGGGATATAGAAGTGGTCTTCAGTGGTCCTATATTTGGCCCTAGGATTATTTAGTACAGGGAGAATATTGGCTTGGGATCTGAGAGTCAGATAAAGGAGAAGGCCGAGGATAAATTCTGTGGATTTGTTCATTTGCATATGTAAGGAATGCTAGTGGGCAAGTCATTTATTATGTCTAGGAATTAGTTAATCTGAGAGAAGTGGAATTTCTCTCAGAATGGGCAGCAAGGCTCCAGGAAGACCTCTGGAGGTCACAGCATGACAAAATACAGACAGTAAAAAACACGATTAATACAATGCACTAATGAGAAATAACAAATCTTACCTAACCTCAGCTACTTATTCTCCAATATCAGTGAAATGGGTTGGATTTCAGGAGTGACATTCATCCACAGATGATTTTGCAGCTGTCAGGACAAACACAAAGCTTCCCCTGAATTGAGTTTTACTGCTTTTTTTTTAATCTTTTTTTTATTTTTTTTTTTTTTTTTTGAGACAGGGTTTCACCCGTCGCCCAGGCTGGAGTGCAATGGCATGATCTTGGCTCACTGCAACCTCCACCTCCTGGGCGCAAGCAATTATACTGACTTAGCTTTCTGACTACAGGCAAATGCCACCGCAACTGGCTAATTTTTGTATTTTTTGTAGATACAAGGTTTTGCCACGTTGCCCAGGGTGTTCTCGAATTCATGAGCTCAAGCGATCCACCTGCCTTGGCCTCCCAAAGTGCTGAGATTACAGGCGTGAGCCATTGCACCCAGTCTTGTTATTTTGTATCTAGGCAAATAATCTTTTTCTCTGATAAAATCAAAAATGCTATTTTTATGCAATTTTCTTCATGTTTCTTTAGAAAGAAAGGTTACTCATATTCTTTCAGCTCACCTGTTAAACTCTTTCTTTAAATTATTATTTCCTTTCAAAAACTTAAATTCAAAAAATAGAAAGCAGAAGAAAAAAAATGAATTAAAGTTTTTGTTCTATCCTAGGCAGAAGGCTATTTCACGTGAAATAAGCCTTTTTTATGGGTAGCTCTAGGTCCTAAAAGAAAATTCACCTTTTTTTCTCAATTTTTGGTTGATACATAATTATTGTGCCTATTTAAAGGGTACATGTGATATTTTGTTACATGCATATGATGTGTAATAATCAAATCAGGGTAAGTAGTATATTTGTCATGTAACAGAAAAGCTTAGACAAATTAAATTTAACAGCATTTAATTGAGCAAAGAATAATTCCCAAGTTGGGCAACGTGCTTTAATTTGAATAGTTTCAAGAGAGACTCTAGTGTTGCTGCATACTCAGAAAATATTATGGGCAAAAAAGGAAACTGACATATAGAAAGTGGAAGGGAGGTACAGAAACAGTTGGATTTATTACAGTTTAGTGTTTGCCTTATTTGAACACAATTTTAACAGCTGGCTGCCTTGATTGGCTGAAACTCAATGACTGGTACAAGAGTTGGTTAGTTTGTTTACACATCTAGTTAGGTTACAGTTCACTATGTACACAGAAACCTTTGGGAGAGACTTAAAATATGTACGGAAGCAGCTTAGGCTAAACTTAATTTAACAATTGCCCATTAAAAACTTTAGGCATTAATGTCACTCTGTCACCGTCATAAATGTACTTAACTGGTCACAAATCCCACTGGGAAACAGCAGAACAAAGATGTGGGTAAAGTCTTCTGGTTACTTGTTTGTAAAGATTAAAGCGGGGTGACTTTCTTATGCTAGATTCACCTGTTTTCAGAAGAGAGATCAAACAAACAAAAAAACTGGTCTGTCTTGCAATCTATCTGCTTCCTTAAAGTATTAGTTTGCTTAAATCACATTTAACATAAGTGACTCCATTTTGGTTTGGTCTGGTCTGGTATTTTGGGTCCTAGTGCTCAGTCCAAATCAATGACCTTCCATAATTTTGTTTAACACTTCCCTCCTTTTGATCAAGTTCTCACTTAGGTGAGAGTGTGACCAAAACTTAGAGCTTTAGCACTACTCTCGATTACCATCATTTTGGGTTACAATCTCAGCATGTCATTTGTAGGTTAGAGTCCTCATGACCATGCATTTCTTCAAGATTTAGTCATTTCAGTCAAAGATAAACCATGATAAACCATGTGACATTTTACCGATGGCTTCATGCAGACATTTAAAACCTGAAAGACTACAGTGCACCAGGGAGACTACTGTTATGACTATCAGGAGGGCAATACCAATACCAATAAGTATGCTCCTTAGCCATGGTACCCATGAAACAAACCAACTTAAAATTAAATAGATAAAAGAATGAGCTAAACTGTCAATGCATTTCAACCAAGCAGGCTGTTCGTTAATCTCCTACAACTCAGTCTCTGTAAGACATGATGTATTCATCCATGTGCAATAAGAAGTGTCACAAACTGAACAGATTCTTCTCTTTTCAGCCAGTAATCTAGTGCAATTCTATTATCAATCTATAAACAGAATTTGTTAAAGTATGTTGTGAAACTTTGCAGTAGAATCTGCTATAGAGCCTTTTATGAGGGACAAATTTCTTACCATCGCCTTATTTACTACAAACAATGGAAAAAGGGACCTACCAACTCATGCCCGCCCAGAAGGGTGAAGGCCTCCTTGAAAAGTTCTCTTTCATCTATGACATATATTATGAGGAATTAGTCAATGTTCTGTTTCTGACTATGAAGCAGCAAAGGTATCATTAAAATTTCTTGCCCACATTGGTCCTTTATCTTCCTTCTATCAAGGCATAAGTTTGCTCATGCATAAGGCATAAGGTTGGCTGTGAAATCCTCCACAAATAAAATATACTCCATAGTTGCACTCAAGTCCCCTTTTACAGCTCTGTTCATAGAGGCATAAGTAAAGAAAAAATTAACAGAAATAAAAGTTTTCTAATAGCAGAGAAGTCTTAATCCAGGATCTCGAGAAAGTAGACTAAATCTAGGATACCATTGGCATCTGGGAAGAAACTTTCCTGGTTAGCTTTACCTTAAGGTTTTCAATGGGTATGCAGTTCCAAGAGTCTACAGGGGCCCTTCTGAATTATGAATTTAGGAGCCCAAGGTCCAAGATTCCAAAGTTTGGCTGCAGGGTGGGTGGCAAGGGCAGTCTTTCTCTAACATAATTTCCAGAAGACGCAATCTTTGGGTTCTAGGTGATGAAGGATTTGATTGTCCTGAGTCCTTTACTTCACCAGGTACACCGTGGCATAACACATTGAAGTCTTTCATAATTTAGTCATATTAGCATTTAGGAGCAGAGAATACAAACAGTTCTATTATTAGGGACTGAGGTCTTCCAGTGACTATTTTATAAGTGATTAACTTATGTTTTTTCATGGGAAGTGGATCTGAATGTCATCAATTTTTAATACCTCTGACCAAGGATATCCAGTTGATTCAGTTAGCTTTGCTTCATGCTATTGTATCTGTAATACCTTATTTAATAGTTTTACAACTTGTCTAGTGAAACAATCACCTTATTACTGGAGGTTTCTCCAGGAATCCCCCATGAGAGAGAAACACATTTTCTAATAACCTATTAGCTAGTATTACAGTATCTGCCTTCTGCCTGGGAAAACTTGCAGGGGAAAAGTCCACAATTTTGTAATCTCTTTTGATTCAAAATGCATTTCCATAACTACATTAGACTTCATGATCATTTAAATATTTCAATTACCTTTATTTTACCCTCTTTTTGACTTTTAAATTATCTCTCTTCTGCTTACAAGTTTAGTTTTATCCTGCCATCTCCATCATTTCTCACAGTCATGCTTTCTGCTCTTTCTTTTTATCTACTTCTATGTCCTTTTTCTTTGTCTTCTTGTCCCTGTGTTATTAACACCATATTCTACTTTACGTAATTTTGGAATGTTCCACTCTGCTTTAGCATGTCATTAACTTTAGAACATTTCAAATGTGACCATGTAACTGAAATCTCATCCTTAAGCAAAACTAGTCAAGGAACAGTATATAGTAATTATAAAGATTCAAGTAAATCTACATACTGATACAGAAAATACCAGTAACATACTAGGTTTATAAAACAAGTTGCAATCGACTATGAAAAATATAATGTGATATATTTTAAAGCATTTAACAATAAAAAATGTAAAATCTATGATTTGTATGTGTACAAAAAAAATATCCACCAACTAATTAAAATGTCATCTTATAGGCTCAAATCCTAATGGGGAATGAAGGGATATTATTAATCATGGAAAAAAATCATTAAATAATTCAATCAATCAGTAATCATTTCTAATTATGTGTGTGTATATGCATGTAGTTTTTAAAATCAGGCACAAAGATTATATTTTAAATAATTTCTATAGAAGACTGTGAGGCTAAATCTTCAAAAACTAAATAAACACCAGCTTTGTGGAGAATGAATCCTCCAGTTATCATTATAGCAGTAAGTCACTAAAGGTAAACTCTCAAAGCAATATCTCTTAAAACCTTCCAATAATCTAATACTTTTTGCTCTGCTTATGGCTGACACAACATTTGCATTGCTAATAAACATGCTTAATAAAATGACATTTTAAGTTGTTTATTAATAGCACATCTTCCTGCTTCTACAAAGCTCTTTCAGTGTGTAGGAAGCTGTATTTTGCAAAGGCTTTACTTCACTTTGGTGTATCTATCTCCACTAAAATAAAGATTTTAGTATTTTGTTTGAAAGTTTTTCTATATACCATCAAACTATAAATGTACTTATCTATTTAACTAGTATTAAGTTTCTACTACTTAGAGTAATTTCAAATAAAAAGGATACTATGCTATATCCCTGATGTTTTGGATCTTATAAATGATGTTAGATAAAAATATACAAGTGACTAGACACATAAACAAGATAAAGTTAAGTAATAACAACATAATGAAGAAAATAAAATAAAGATTTGATAGATGAGGCCTGGGATTGGAACGAGTACAAAAGTAGATCCTCTAGCCAGCATATACTAATCTCAGTGGAATAGTATATGATGGGGAGATGACAAAGGCTAAGTTGTCTAATGATTACAGATGTTAATCAGGATTTTGGAAACAAGGGAGCTAGAAAGTCTTTGCACTGTTCTTTAAAAGTGTAGTAATTTTGTATGTCTTTAAAAAATAAAATATTATTGTTTGGAGAATGGATTTCAGAGTGGAAGAAAGAAAGGAAAGCCACAAGTTAAGAGGTAATTGCTACACTCCTGGTGTGATGGTTAATACTGACTCAACTTGATTGGATTGAAGGATGAAAAGTATTGTTCCTGAGTGTGTCTGAGAGAATGTTGCCAAAGGAGATTAACATTTGAGTCAGTGGACTGGGAGAGGCAGACCCACCCTCAATCTGGGCGAGCACCACCTAGTTAGCTGCCGGTGACGCTAGAATAAAGCAGGCAGAGGAACATGGAAGGACTAGACTGGCTGAGTCTTCCAGGCTCCATCTTTCTCCTGTGCTGGATTTCCTGCCCTCAAACATCGGAATACCAAGTTCTTCAACTTTTGGACTCTTGGACCTACACCAATGGTTTACCAGGGTCTTTGGGGCCTTCAGCCACAGACTCAAGGCTGCACTGTTGACTTCCCTACTTATGAAGTTTTGGGACTCAGACAGGCTTCCTTGCTCCTCAGCTTGCAGATGGCCTATTGTGGAACTTCATCCTGTGATCATGTGAGCCAACACACCTTAAAAAACTCCCCTTCATATATACATCTATCCTATTACTTTTGCCTCTCTAGAGAACCCTAATAGACCTGGTATATAGAAGACAATCAAATTTTCTCTCAAACAAAAGCTCTTAAGGACTCTGGAGACTTAACAAAGGCAAATCTTGATTTTGAAAGGCAGTCCAAATGTAAGGAAAATGATTGGTTCAAAGTTCTCCAATTTTTTTGAGGTGATGTTCTGTGTTCATGTGAAGTCATCACAGTGGCAACATTGCTGGGATGTCTAATACTCTGATAGAATGACAGAGGAATGAGGATGAAGCACCTGGGTGATTAGGTTTCCTGAGGGAAATTACCAATAGGAGAGACCAGAGACTCAAATCCCTGTGCTTAAACTCATACCAATTTCCTGGCTAATTCTGGGAACCATGCGTATGGGTCAAACTGAAAGCAGCAGGTGCCTAATGCTAAACAAAGTTAACAAAGTTGTAAGCTAGCACCTACCTCAGATATGACTGATCTCAGTTTCAATGTAACCAAATTTACTGCTTGCTAAACAAAACAAATTTCATAGTAATATAAAAAAAAAAACCTAGAGTGTCTACAATGTATTATTATTACTCAAAATAGAAAGAAACAGAAAAATGTCAACCGGATTTAGGGAAAAAAATAATCAGTGGAAGTCAATGTAAAATGATCTTGATATTGGAATTATCAGGAAAGAATGATAAAATGGCCATTTAAACAATGGTTGGCCAGGAAATGGTGAAAATGTGCTCAATGAAATAAAAAATATGAAATCTCAGCACAAACAGAAAATATAAAAAATAAAAATGGAAATTTACATACTGAAAAATGGAGTATCTAAAATATATATATAATCTATAATGACAAAAAACTAGATCAGTGGTTGTCTGGAAATGGAGATGGGTAGAGGTGAGCCTGCAAAGAGGCAAAAGGAATCTCTAGTGTGTTATGGAAATACTGTATTTTAACTGTGGTACTGATTTCATTGGGGAGCATAACTATCGAAACCCATTAAGCAGATTCCATTTATTGTTCTTAAATTATACTTCAATCAATTTAATATTAAGGAGGTAATTACAACTATTTAAGTAAGATTATGATGGCTTAACCAAAGGGAATTGCTGACGATGAAGAAACAAGGAAAGATAAATGAAATAATTTCAAGGTACAGTTCATAGAACTGACTTAATCAAGATTTTATTTAATTATTTATCCCATCAATATGCAGATATAAAGTGACTGGCATATATTTCACACTATGCTGATTTTTCAAAGTTCTGTTACGTATTTACTTTATTCGTGCATTAAGTTGTTCATTTATTAAATATATACTAAGTTTACCAGGTGCCAGACACTATACTATATGCTGGGGCTACAAAAGTCATGAACAAATGGCTCTGCTCTCTGCTTCCATGGAGCTTGCATTCCACTGGAGGATGTAAGTATTTATTAAAATGTATAGAAAGATATATACATTTTCACAGTAGTTAGAACATACTGCCTTGGTTGATAACATTAAGTAAGCAGAAAGAAAATGATATTCCAGGTAAAGGTAACCCCATGCTGATTGACCTTTTGATAGGAGTATGAATGAAGACTCTGAGGTACAGAAAGAATGTCAGTGTAGGGAGATGTACTGTACACCAGCGTGGAATGGTACACAACTGACATGTACATAGGAAAGAGAATTTGCAAAAACCCTATTCTGTTAGCAATAGGAAGTCATTGATATTCTTCAATGTGAGTAAGAAATATAGATCATATTTTTATAACTGTCTTTCAAAAGGAATGGAAGGGACTCAATATATGTACACTAGATAAGAAATACCTGCACTTTCTTTACTATGGCCAAAGGTTGCTTATCATTCTGATCTTATCACCTAGCAAGCTCTACTCAATAAACTTTACTGATTTTTTTCCTTCATATATACTAGGGATATTCCCACACCAAATCTTTCTACTGGCTCTTCTTTCTGTCCAGAATTATTTTGTAATAATGAATTCCTATAATTCATGCCTCAACTGACACCTTCTAACCAAGTATAAAAAATTTTGTTCAATAAATTTGAGAACAACAGATTCAGAATAATTTGGCTTGCAATTGGAGGTTAGAGAACATTAGCTGCTGGAGAATTATGGATTGAAGAAAAGATTTATTTTCATTTTGTGTTGGTTTCATTTTTAATAGAAGCAGCTAGGCTGGACATGGTGGCTTATACCTATAATCCAAACACTTTGGGAGGCTAAGGCAGGAGGACTGCTTGAGCCCAGGAGTTTGAGACCAGCCTGGAGAATATGGTGAAACTCTGTCTTTATTTAAAAATAATGGTAATAATAATAACAATCAAAACAACTAGAGCATATGCTCATGTCTGTGGTTATTTGTAATTTTCTCCATGTGTTTAATATAGTTATAATTTTATTCATCACTCAAATCTTTAAATCATTTTTATTTTAGAGTAAAGTATCAGATGGAGATCTAGTTTTTATTTTGCTGATGCTATGCTTTCCCCGTTCTATTTGTATGATATGTTTCCATACATAATTCTGTTTGTATGAGTAATTTCTAGTCTGTTTAATTGCTCCCCGTGTTTATTGGACCAACACTAATGGTTTACCAGGGGCTTTGGGGCCTTCAGCCACAAACATCCCCATACTTAATTTCGGAATGTTCCACTCTGCTTTAGCATGTCATTGACTTTAGAACATTTCAAATGTGTCCATGTAACTGAAATCTCATCCTTAAGCAAAACTAGTCAAGGAACAGCATATAGTAATTATAAAGATTCAAGAAAATCTACGTACTGATACAGAAAATACCAATAACATGCTAGGTTTATAAATCAAATTACAATCAACTATGAAAATATAATCTGACATTTTAAAGTATTTAACGATTAAAAATGTAAAATCTATGATTCGTATGTGTACAAAAAAATGTATATCCACCAACTAATTAAAACGTCATCTTATAGGCCTTTCATCCCCATACTTAATTATGTAGTTTCAATATCTGAGAAGGCACATCCCTATACAGTTCTCTCTCTTTGTCTCTACTTACATTTCTCTGAAGTTTTCCCTTGTCTATTATTCCTTAAGAAAATGGTAAAAGAGAATTGTCTGATTCAAACAATCTTTGTTATTTTTATTAATAACAAATTTAAATGTGTAGATCAAGAAGAGGAAGACTGATATATTATGAAGATGGTTGACTAGACACAGCCAGGCGGAGGCACATCTCCCACCAAGAGGAGCAAAAATATTGACTAAACCATCATATGTCAAACATATATTTTGAGATAAAACACTGAAAGTCAATAAAGCAACCACACAGATGTTGTGTCTGAAGAGGAGGGAAGCTGGGAAACCTCCACAAGCTGCTGAGCACTGGAACCAGCTCCTGGCCCTGAACAAGTCCTAAAGAAAGCGTGACCGAAGGACCTCCGGGAAACCACACTCCTGCTGTGGGCCTCTGGGGTCCAGGCTACAACAGATCCCATGACCCCCATGGACATTTAAATTGGCAGGGAAGACCTCCCTGGGGGTCAAACAGAGGCAGAGCTTGAACCTGCAGGAGTCCAATGGGTTTTGCAATTCATGGTACAACAGCAGCTAAACACAACAATAGGCACATATTCCCCAGGGCTCTCCATCCTGCTCTGAGGGATTGTTGCTCCTGATGATTGCTGGGCTGGGAGAGAGCAGGACTGCCTTTCCCTGGGGATCAGAATCTATGTGCCTTCTTGTCCATTCCAATACCACTTGCTTCGATACTCACACCGGAGGGTGCCCACAGCTCAGCCTCCATTTCTGTACCTGAGTATTTTGCTGGTGGCCTGTGAGTAGTTTGGTGACCCAGCACAGCCAGAAATCAACTCCAAGGGGCCAGAGGACAAAATCATGTTCTGGTTCCAGCCCTACAGTATTCAAGCACACAACCCAGGGATGTCAAGTCAAGATCTGTGGCCTGAGCTTGAGTGGAGGAGAAGCCCCTAATCTCAGAGCATTTAGAAGAGTGTGTCATAGTTTCCTCTGTCAGCATGGATCTGGGCATGTCTCCCTCCACGAGATCAGTCTGGGAAGGGTGTGGCCTAATAACTAACCACAGCTTCTTCCTCAGGGAGCCCCATGGCTTGGAAACCTAGGAACAGCCCAATGACTTGTATACAGAAGTTTTGGGACAAGCCTAAATGATCAAGCCTGCTTCTGGGGCAGATGCCAGAGGGAGAACTGCTGGGCTGGGAGAGCATGAGCTAGGAGTACCCCACAGCCAACTCTCAGGCTAAAAACCCCAGGCTACAGGCACCATGCCAGCTGCATGCCCACTGTATTAGCATCCTGTTTGGGGAATTTTCACCCTTGACCCATTGCATTCCCAGACCACCCACAGACATACCCCACAACCTGCTCTGACACTGTCAAGCTCAGAGGACCAGTGGGTGCTCCAGGGAGTTGCAGGTCTTCTGGTGACCTAATCTTTGGCTCAGTCACCCCTAAGGGAGGGGGAGAGTGCAGCCTGCCAAAACCCTCTTTGCGCCTAATGAAATGTGGGCATAGTGCCAAAAATTGAAGGGAGCTCCATCAAGGCCTAGAAATGGAGTTGGTAAAAGTTCATCTTTTCCCCCATATCCCTTTCCTTAAGAGCACTGCTGCATATGCCATGAAATATAAAAGAGGGATGGGGCCAATCAAAAGCCTATTTGCCAGCCCTTACTCTTAACCCTTTGTATTGGTTCCTCAGTTTTAGACATCTGAAGATACCCAGAAATCAAGCCAATCGACTACACATTACATATACCAACAGTCAAAAACACTCAAAGGAAAAAATAATATAAAACAAAAGCCCCATTTAAAGGACAATAATTACAAAAGAAAAGAAACTCAGTCCCCTCAGATAAGAAGGAATCAGCCCAAGAACACCGGAAATTTGACAACTCAGTGTTTTCTTACCTCCAAAGGATTGCACTAGGTTTTAAGTTATGGATCCTAATCAGATTGAAATGTTTGAAATGACAGATATAGAATTCAGAATCCGGATGGCAAGGAAGCACAATAAGATTCATGAGAAAGCTGAAACCCAATCCACGGAAGCCAGAACAATAATCCAAATAGGAAAGCCGACATAGCCGTATTAAGAAAGAACTAAACTGAACTCCTGTAATTAAAAAATTCACTACAGGAATTTCGAAATATAAATGGAAGCCTTAACAACAGACTAGACCAAGACGAGGCAAGAATTTCAAAGCCAAAAGTCTAGTCCTTTCAATTAACCCTGTCAGACCAAAAAAAAAAAAAAAAAAAAGAAAGAAAGAAAAAAGAACTTCAAAAAATGAACAGGCTGTGCATGCTCACTCGAGCCTGTAATTCCAGCACTCTGGGAGGCTGAGGTAGGTGGATTGCCTGAGCCCAGGAGTTCCAGACCAGCCTGAACAACATACTGAAACCCCATCTCTACCAAAAAATAAAGAAAAACACACAAAAATACAAAAAATATCTGTGTGTGGTGGCATTCACCTGTAATTACAGCTACTCAGGAGGCTGAAATGGGAGGCTTGCTTGAGCTTGGGAGGTGGTGGTTGTAGTGAGCTGAGATTGTACTGTTGCACTCCAGCCTGGGCAACAGAGTGAGACCCTGTCTCAAAAAAAATAAATGAACAAAGCCTGTGATAAATATGGGAGCACGTAAAAAGAACAAATCTATGACTCATTAGCATTCCTGAGCAATAAGAAGAGAGAGTAACCAACTTGCAAAACATATTTGAGGATAAAATTCATCAAAAGTTCTCGTCTTACTAGAGATTGACACACAAGTTCAAGAAATTCAGAGAACCCCAGGGAGATACAAGATGACCATCCCCAAGACATGTCATCAGACTTTCCAAGGTGGATGTGAAAGAAAAAGTTTTAAAGGTAGCTAGAGAAAATGGTCATATCACTTACTAAGGGAATCCCATCAGGTTCACCCTGTGTTGAGAGTCTCAACACAAACTTTGCAAGCCAGAGGAGATTGGGGAGCTATTTTTATAATTTTTTTTTTTTTTTTTTTTTTTTGAGACAGAGTCTCGCTCTGTCACCCAGGCTAGAGTGCAGTGGCCGGATCTCAGCTCACTGCAAGCTCTGCCTCCTGGGTTTACGCCATTCTCCTGCCTCAGTCTCCCGAGTAGCTGGGACTACAGGCGCCCGCCACCTTGCCCGGCTAGTTTTTTGTATTTTTTAGTAGAGACGGGGTTTCACCGTGTTAGCCAGGATGGTCTCGATCTCCTGACCTCGTGATCCGCCCGTCTCGGCCTCCCAAAGTGCTGGGATTACAGGCTCGAGCCACCGCGCCCGGCCGCTATTTTTATAATTCTTAAGGAAAAACATTTTAACCAAGAATTTTATATCCTGCCAAAACAAGCTTCACAAGCAAAGGAGAAACAAAATGTTTCCAGACAAGCAACTGCTGAGGGAATTTGTTACTACACCAGCCTTATAAGAGGCAGTAGGTCAGGCGTGGTGGCTCATGCCTGTAGTCCTAGGACTTTGGGAGGCTGAGGCTGGTGGACCTGTGATCAGGAGTTTGAGATCAGCCTGGCCAACATGATGAAACCCTGTCTCTACCAAAAATACAAAATTAGTCAGGTGTGGTGGCGCATGCCTGTAATCCCAGCTACTTGGGAGGCTGAGACAGGAGAACTGTCTCAGCCCAGGAGGCAGAGGTTGCAGTGAGCTGAGATTGTGCCACTGCACTCCAGCTTGGGTGACAGCGAGGCTCTGTCTAGAAAAAGAAAGAAAGAAAGAAAGACAGAAACAAAAGAAAGCTGCTACAAAACAAACATACTTAAGTACATAGCCCACAGACCCTATAAAGCAACTACAGAATTGAGGCTACAAAGCAACTAGCTAAAAAAATTTGTTACAGAATCAGAACCTTACATATCAGTATTAACCTTGAATGTAAATGGTTTCAATGTCCCACTTAAAATGTACAGAGTAGCAAATTGAATTAAAAACAAGACCCAACCTTCTCTTATCTTCAAGAGACCCATCTCATGTGTAACAACACCTATATAATCAAAGTAAAAGCATGGAAGAAGATCTTATATGCAAATGAACACCAAAAAAGAGAGTATATATACGTATATATACACACACATACACACACACACACACTCAATAGTGAAGCACCTAGATTCATAAAACAAGTACTTCTAAACCTATGAAAATAATTAAACATCCACATAATAGTAGTGGGGAACTTTAACACCACACTGAAAACATTAGTGAGATCATCAAGGCAGAACAAAAAATTATTTTTGATCTAAATTTGACACTTGAAAAATTGGAACTAATAGATATCTACAGAATATTCCTCCCAACATCCACACAATACACCTTCTCATCATCTGCACGTGGACTCCACTCTATGTTCAACCCCATGCTCAGCTGTAAAGGAAGCCTCAATAAATTTTAAAGAAAGTTGAAATCATACTAATTATATTCCTCACCCATAGCAGAATAAAAATAGAACTCAACCAAGAGTTACTTGAAAACCACACAATTACATGGAAACTAAACTACTTGCTCCTGAAGGACTTTTGAACTTTTGGGTAAACAATGAAATTAAGGCAGAAATACAAAAGTTATTTGAAATAGATGAAAACGGACACAACTTACCAGAATCTCTGAGACGCAGCAAAAGTATTCTTAAGAGGAAAGTTCATGGTGCTAAACAACTACTCAATAAGATAGAAAGATCTCAAATGAACAACCTAATGTTACATTTAGAGGAACTAGAAAAACAAAGCAAACTAATCCCAAAGCTAACAGAAGAAAATAAATAACTAGAATCAGCGCAGAACTAAATAAATTGAGACATGAAAATTCATACAAAGGACAAACAAAATGAAAAGTTGCTTATTTAAGAGAATAAACAAGATCTGTGGACCACTGGGTAGACTATCAAAAAAGATAGAAGATCCAAATGAGCACAATCAGAAATGACAATGGTGACATTACAAGTGATCCTACAGAAACAAACAAACAAAAAGCCTCAGAGACTACTATGAACACCTTTATGCATACAAACTAGAAAATTTAGAGAAAATAGATACATTCCTGGAAACATACAACCTCCCAAGATTGAATCAGGAAGAAACTGAATTGAATCGGGATTGAAACAGGAAGCCCTGAAAAGACGAATAATGAATCTCAAAATTAAGTAAGTGGTTAAGAAAAAAAACCTACCAACTAAAAAAAGTCCTGGACCACATGTATTCACAGCCAAATTCTACCAGTCATACAAAGAAGAGCTGGTACGAATCCTCCTGAAACTATTCCGAAAACTCAAGGAGGGATTCTTCCCTAACTCATTCTACAAAGCCAGCATCATCCTGATACCAAAGTCTGGCAAAGACACAAATAAAACAGAAAACTGCAGGCCAATATATTTGATAAACACAGAAATAAAAAATCCTCCAAAAAAAAAAACACACTAGCAAATGGAATCTAGCAGCAAATCAAAAAGTTAATTCACTACACTTATATAGGCTTTATTCCTGGAATGCAAGGTTGATTCAACCTCTACAAACCACTAACTGTGATTCACTACATAAATAGAATTAAACACAAAAACCATATGATTATCTCAATAGATGTAGAAAAGGCTTTTGATAGGATTCAACATTACTTCATGATAAAAACCCTTGACAAACTGGGCATCAAAAGAACATACCTCCAAATAATAAGAACCATCTATGACAAACCCACAGCCAACATCATATTGAAGGGGCAAAGACTTAGAAGCACTCCTCTTAAGAATTGGAACAAGACAAAAATGCCCTTCACCACTCCTATTTAACATAGTACAGGTAATCCTGGCCAGGATAAATCAGACAAGATAAAGAAATAAAAGATATTCAGTAGAAAAGAAAAGTCAAACTATTTCTCTTCACTGAGGCTACGATTCCATCCCCAAGAGACCTTAAATACTCTGCCAAAAGAATCCTAGGCCTGGTAATCAACTTCAGTAAATTTTCAGGATACAAGACCAGTGCACAAAAATCAGTAATATTTCTATACACAAATAACGTTCAAGCTATGAACAAAATCAAGAATGCAATCTTATTTACAATAGTCACACACGCAAAATAAAATGCCTAAGAATACATCTAACAGAGGAGGTAAAAGACCTCTACAAGAAGCACTACAAAACACTGTTGAAAGAAATTATAGATGAAATAAATGACAGAACATCCTATGCTCATAGACTGGAAAGAATCAATATTGTAAGGGCCATACTGTCCAAAGTAATCTACAAATTCAATGTCACTTCTAACTATTGATGCCATTTTTCACAGTTAGAAATATTCTAAATTTCATATGGTACTATTAGCCATATATTTAGATGAAATATTTCAGAAAATGCTGGCTAAAATGAGGGAATCTACAAAGCTGAGGGGCAGGGTTTTAAAATAGGTTATTTTCACTGTGTAGCTATTTGGGATCATACAGATCCCTACTGTGTGCATACATAATCTATTCAAAAAATATTGATTGAATTGAACAATACTGTATGTGATATATTGAAAAAAAAATCTGCAAATGGAATTAGGGTAAATTATGCTGAAAACCAAGGGCAATCAACTTGCCCTTGCCTGTCATTCTGTAGCACCCTTTAATCTGCTGGTTAGTACTCTTTGTAATGGGTAATATTTTCCTCTAACATGTTTATTTCAAATTAAATCAACTATTAGGTGTCTTTGCCTTGTGTTCTTTACAGCCTATGATTAGCATGTAACTATATAATTAGAAATGTATGTGTGTTTTGTCTTATTTTCTATGTGGGATTTTTGTAATCGTAGTCTTCACCTTATTTTGCTTTATTAAACACTGTTCCTGGCCAGGATATATATGACTGCCCTTCCTAGTTATGTGACAGTGGCCAAGTCTTAAATTTTCTTAACTGGAACATATAGGTAACAGTTTCTAACTCACCGGATTATTGGGAATGACTAAAGTGAAAACATATACGAAAGTTTAGCATAGTGTTAACATATACTAAGACACCAATGCATTTTAACAATTGATTCCTGTGAAAAGACTTCCACATAAAATGAATTCACCTATTTATCAATTGCATTAATAATAATGGAATGTCTTAGCTTTGATAATACTATATACACAGAAATAGAAATCATGACTTTGCTAACTGTCTTAGCCCACTGGGTTGCTTATAACAAAATCCATAAAATGGGTAGCTTATAAAAAAAAGAAATTTCTCACAGCTCTCAAGACTGGGAAGTCCAAGGTGGAGGTGTCAAGCATATTCAGTGTCTGAGGATGGCCCACATGCTTCATAGATAAGCATTTTATTACTGCAATCTTACATGGAAGAAAGGGTGAATGAACTCACTTATGCATTTTACAAGGCATTACACTAATCCCATTCATGCAGGCAGAATTATCATGACCTAATCACCTCTCAAAAGGCCCCACTTCCTCATACTATCACCTGCAGGTTAGGATTTCAACATATGAATTTTTTGGAGACACAAACATTCAGATCATAGCACTAACCATTTTGTATTTCGTATTGCTCCTCCTTTAGATAAAATTTTGCCTTTACATGTAAAGTACCTTCTTATTTTATTCTGATAACTCATAGGATCTGCAAGTGAGTGTGCATGAATCTAGGTTAACATAAAAATTTTCAGTGTGCTTGAACTAAAAAAAGAAGAAAAATGATGATATAGGATCTTGAAATTCACTGTCAGTATGATGAGTCACTTTCAGGTTATTCTTGCTCAGTTGATGTCCATTCTCTTGTCCAATCTCTCTTGATTGATTGATTGATAGATAGATAGATATAGATAGAATAGATATATAGATATGCAATATTTCTTTTTTACAGTATTTTGTATACAACATATGATAGTCAAAAGTAATAAAAATACAACTTAATTTGGTGGGAAAAACACATTTAATTTATAATAAAACATAGGACAAAAAACTGGCTGAGTAGGTATTATCAGAATCAATACATTTTAATTACCTGGGACAAAATGGTTGTTTCATGAAAATATTATTTTTTTGTAGAAGTTTACGCTTATCATGATTATAAATGACCATATTCATATTATCTATAGTGTTTTATTAGTTTCACAAATATTGCCTTTCAGAGTAATGTCATTTTACTACAGTGAAAGGAGGTATGCTAGAAATTTGTTCAATATTATTACTGTATTTTTCTTCCTATTAGGAGAAAACATGTAATGCAGTATACATCTGCCAGAAATGTTTAGAATCTTTAAAAATTTTCTCCAGGTATGATTATCAGTAGATAGTATTATTTCATTCCTAGCAATACCTAAGAATGAAAATTTTCTGATAAAATGAGAATAAGAATTGATTGTTACATAAACAGGCCATGTTTTGTAAACATTATAACCACTCAAATACTAGTCATAGTGATTATTAGCAGAGCCAGTTCATAAAGAGTAAATGTTTGATATATGAAGTTTTACTCTTAGAATCTATATACTGGCACTGCTGGTGCAATTTATTTCCTGAGATCATTTGAAAACTGCATTAGCAGAAAATCTCACCGAACTGTTTTCTACATCATTTGAGGTGTAGTTTCTATAATTCTTCAGGAATGGGGAAAAGACTACCCTCTAAAGATGAAGTAATTTGATTCAGTCTCTTGACAGATATTCTTTAAAAATTAGACTACTTTCAGTCATTCTCTTATGAGACTGCTATAAGAAATAGTCAGATAGTGCTTTGGTTCCCAAGAAAATAAATTTATGTATTAGAAAGTATGTGTTTCTGATATATAACATATATATAAATATATATATACACACGTATATTTCTTATATGTGTATTCATGTATCGCATACCAGGATATATGCATTTGTGCTGGAGAGCATGTACTTGTATATATGTGTAAACGTCCAGAAAATGCAATACTTTACAAAAGTTTTCAACAAACTGGGACATGTAGTTATGTAAAATAAGTAAAATGGCAAGTACAATAATTTTCTTGATTATTAACAAGCAGTATCCTGATGTTTTTCAGAGCATCATCTTGTTACTTCAATTCTATGTGACATTTTTTTTTTTTTCCTCACATTCCTCTTCCTTACCCAGACACTGACCTCATCTTTTGAGTAGGCACTGATACTGCTTTTTCTGGGATGAGACAGCATCCTACTTTTATCTCTTCACCAAATACCTTGTGGTTTTTTTGTGCTGCTATAACAGATTGCCTGAGCCTGGGTAATTTATAATAAGTGGACACTGTATTTCTCATACTTCTGGAAACTGAGAAGCCCAATATCAAGGTGTTGGCATCTGGTAAGGGCCTTATTGCTGCAACATTCCATGGCAGAAGGGCAAAAGAGCATGGGGTGAGGCGTGGGGTAAATAAAGAGAGCAGAAATTATCATATTTTAAAAATCAGGAATCCACTCCCAAGACAACTAACCCACTCCTGTGATAACAGCTTTAATTGTGAGTGGAGAGCTCTCGTGACCTAATCACCTTTTAAAGTTACCACCTCTCAATTCTATGGCATTGGGGATTAACTCTCCAACACATGAACTTTGGGGGACACATTCAAACCATAGCACAAGTATACTCATCATACTGAAACCCCAAGCACTGGCCTATATAATAAGATATCCATTAGGCTTCCAGCATTAATAGTCTTTTCTCCTGTGTTTTCTTTTCCACTGAAAAACTTAAGGTAACCTTGTCTAAGGGCTGGATTATTGTTACATATAGACAGTCTCAATATTGAGAAGCTGTTTATAATTTACTCAGCTTATTGAATTAAGCACTACTGGCTCCAAATAAGTATACCTACTTACTTATGTAGACCAAAATATATCATGTATTTGTATCTATTTTCTTAGATGTTTGTGGACCAAACACAATGTGAGGTGGCGAATGGAGACCTTGATGCACTAGCAGCTTGCTGATCTTATTTTAGAGTTTATTTCTTAGAGATAAGAAGGAGAATTCATATTAGGTGATCTTGCATTCTCAAAACTCAGAGTATCAGTTTTCCTTTTCTCAGTACTTTACAAATCTACTGTCCTTTCTTTTCACACACCTTAAAAGTACTTCAGATAATATCTAACACTACATGGTACATCTGCTTAATGAGTCACCACAATCTGTCATTGCTGGCATATTGTGATTTTCAAAAATATTCTGTGAGTGTTTAACTAACCAGACAGATATGTTTATAGATATGCACCACTAAAATGCAACTGTTTTGTTTTTTTTCGCAGTTTCTAGATCAAAGTGCAAAAATTTGACTTTCTAAAACTGAACACTCTTATTTATACTTTCAATTTCTTCTTAGAGGAAATATGTTAAAGACAAAGCAGTAGAAAGTAAAAAGCGTTGTATGGTGTACAGAACATTTATGGTATGAAAAGTTGTTTAACCTAGTTAGAAATTAACAGCAAAGACAAAAACCAGTATACATAATGTGACTCAGAACCAAATTGTCATATAACCTAGACAAAGGCATTTGGGTACAACTTGGTGACTGATTCTAGCTTAGTTTACATAGTGATACACACACTACACAAGTAGGCACATGTCCTGGTCAGGACAAAGGCCAAGGCAATCTTCAAATCTAGGTTATTAGAGTAAAACAAAAAGAGAGAGAGAGAGACAGAGAGAGAGACAGAAAAAGAAAGAGAAAGAGAGGAGATGAAAGGTGGGGAGGACAGGGGAGAGGAAGGAGGGAAAAAGGAGGGGAAGGACTGGAGGAGAGAGGAGAGAAGGGAAGGGAAAGAGAGGTGAGTGAAGGGGAGGGGAGGAGAATGAAGTGGTCAGAGAGTTGCTACATATCTCCAATAAAGAATAAATATGGGCCAGGCACTGTGGCTCACGCTTGTAATCTCAGCACTTTGGGAGGCTAAGGTGGGAAGGTCAGTTGAGGTCAGGAGTTTGAAACCAGCCCAGCCAACATGATAAAACCCCATCTCCACTAAAAATACAAAAACTAGCTGGGCAAGGTGGTGGACACCAGTCATCCCAGCTACTCAGGAGGCTGAGATAAGAGAATGGCTTGAACTTCGGGTTGGAGCAGAGGTTGCAGTGAGCCGAGATTGTACCACTGCACTCCAGCCTGGGTGACAGAGTGAGACTCTGTCTCAAAAAAAAAAAAGAATAAATATGGAGAGGGCTCTTTCACTGCAGAAAACCAGACATATATCTATTTGCAGAATGTCCTAAAATTTAAAAGAGCACTATGGCTATCTGGGTCAGTTACAGGAGAATTTGGAAACCTGTGGACTTTCCTTGGGGACAAACAACAACAACAAAAAGCCCTCAGATTGCTGCCTGTCTGCAAAGTGGACTTAATCCACAATGAAATAGGTATGAACATGAGGGCAAGCATTTGAACAAGGTCTGTACACTAAAGCCCATGGACCAGCTTCCTATTTTGATAAAGTTTTCTTGGAACATAGCCATACCCATTCACTTATGTATTGTCTAGGGCTACTTTTGAACTCCAGTGGCAGAGATTAGATGGCTTGCAAAACCTAAAATATTTACTACCCAGTACCTTAGAGAAAAAGTTTGCAAATCCACCACCTCATTCCCTATTAGGAAATGTTTATAGTAATCTGACATGGCCATAACATCTAAGTATATGATCATGTGTCTAGTAATTTTTTTATTGTATTTTACACATTCATTGGTCCACAATTGACTGGCAGAGAGAAAAGGAAAAAAAAAAAAAAAGGCTTTTCAACAAAGATATTTTAAGCAGTGCTGTTCTGCACCATATATATTTCAGGGCAGGGCAAATCTGTTCATAAAATTCGTTTTATTTTAAGCCCACTGTTCTGATGTTTATTGTCTGACATTAAATTAGAATCAAGGGATGAGTCAAGCTTGTCCTCTGGCTGGACTTGAACTTTTCAACACTTCTTTTGTATTAACAGTTTGTTGTTATTGATTGCTATTGTGAAAGCAGGTTTTTTTGATACCAATATAATACTGTTGTACAGTAAATTTTCCTAGTTATATATTGTGTTTCAGTAAGACTCTAGATCTTAAAAGGTGTCGTTGTAATACAAGTATATAAAATTTGCATATAAATTATGTTTTTTAAGAATTAAAAATTTCCAAACCTGAATGTGATTTCCAAACCTGAATTAGGTCAGCATGGATCTGATGGAAATTCACTTAACCTTACAAAAACTTAGTGAATTTTCTTTTCTTTTTTTTTTTTTTTTTTGAGACAGAGTCTCGTTATGTTGCCCAGGCTGGAGTGCAGTTGCGGGATCTCAGCTCACTGCATTCTCTGCCTCCTGTGTTCAAGTGATTCCGGGACCTCAGCCTCCCAAGTAGCTGGGACTACAGGTGTGCGCCATCACACCCAGCTAATTTTTGCATTGTTAGTAGAGATAGGGTTTCACCATGTTTGCCAGGCTGGTCTCAAACTACTGACCTCAAGTGATCTGCCTGCCTCAGTCTCCCAAAGTGTGGGAGTACTGGGATTATAAATATGAGCACTGTACCCAGCCGTATTTTGCTTTTTCTTATTATTAACAGTTTGATTTATCTGCAAACCTGCTTGTTTATAAAACAAAATCTGGATCATTTTTAGGAGAAAGTTAATAGCTTTCTCTAACTTTTAAACTTTAAGTAGCAATAGAAAATTATGAAATAGCATAAAACATTGTGTGTTACCGGATGGTGTGTTAACGGAGAAAACAGTTTGAAAAGGGCAGGCAAGGTGGCTGACACCTGTAATCCCAGCACTTTGGGAGTCTGAGGCAGGCTGATCACGAGGTCAGGAGTTCAAGACCAGCCTGGCCAACATGTGAAACCCCAACTCTACTAAAAATATAAAAATTAGCTGGGAGTAGTGGCATGTGCCTGTAATCCCAGTTACTCGGAAGGCTGAGGCAGGAGAATCACTTGAACCTGGGAGGTGGAGGTTACAGGGAGCTGAGATTGCACCACACTGCACTCCAGCCTGAGTGACAGAGTGAGACGCTGTCTCAAAAGAAAGAAAATGTTTGAAAATGTATTTTATGATACAACTGCATAGAATCACACATATGGACACAAAAACACACAAGGTGCACGTAAAACATGAAATCTGTGTAAGCTCTGTAGATTGTATCAATGTTGATTTCCTAGTTTTGTACTATAGTTATGCAGGATGTTAATCACTGGGGGAAAATTGGTTAATAGAACATGGGATCTCTTTGTACGTTTTTAAAATTTTTCCTACGAAGCTATAATTATTTTACAATAAAAAGTTAAAAAATGTGCTAACCTTATGAAACTAAAGTGTACTGTTTTAAGAAAGTTTAGTTATGAGTAGTTTGTTATTACCAAAGGAAATAATTAGCTAAACTTTGAGAAAGAAAGCTAGTCAACAGCTTGCATTCTTTATGAATCTTAGTAACCTTGATAATCTTGTATTAGAATCTTTGCTTGGCAAGTTAACAAGATTTAAGGCTGACCAGAAGACAAAGACTTTCTAACCTGTACTTGAAGTTTTTGTAATGAGAGGGAGACTCATCTGTCATGGGTTCTTAAAATCAGTTTGGAGAGTGGGCCAGGCTACTGGTTTGGCTCCTACATTCCTCTGAAAGGGATGATACTGACTACCAAATTAATACTCTACTTAAAGTATCATGAGCGTCTCAGATCCCTGATGAAAATTAGTTACTATTAACCTACTTACAGATAATCGAGAATTAATATTATTTTAGATTCAGTTATGATTTCAGAGAATATATCACCTAACAATATACATCCACTATATTAGTAAATTATTTTATTTATTGGGATAATTGCTCTTTTTGGTAAGATAATATAAAATAGTTAAAAGAAAATTATACGTAGAAAGAGCTACAGTTTTAACTATGATTTTTAGAGTACAAGTTATGAAAATTAAGACCAAAGCAGTCTGCCCCACGTAAGAAGTACAGAAAAGCTCTTCAGGACATCTTATTAATAATATTACAAAACCTTTAAAAGTCCACATAATCTGTTGAATAAGCTAATACCAAGAATGATACTAGTTGAAACATATAGCTATTTATAATTACATTTAAATATAATCATAGCTCTACAAAAATAATAACCAGCTGACAATTATGTAGCCATTAAGAAATAGATCATTAACCTTCATACCAAGCATGAAAAAATAAATTTCCTAGAAATGGAGAAAATATTTAAGCCAACAATGCTGAAGATTACAAAAAATGTGGTAGTTTTGGAGGTCTGTTTAAAGAAGTTTGCGTAGAAGTAGGGCGATGTCAAACTAATTTAAGAGAAGTCACACACATTTAGAAATGAAGCCATCTCAATGACTATTTATATTCTCTGGAACATGAGTATTTTGCAATTTTATCTTCTGAACAGAGTTAAGGCATTGATTAAAAGATCTAGAAATAAAAAATTTAAAACAGCTGAATTTCTGTGAACAGACTTGTGATTTCAGATTTACATCTTTGTAAAACACATTAGTAATTTAACATTCTAAAAACCTACAAAGGTGACAAAACATGTAATTTACTTTTGAAGATGTTACCAACTCGTAACCTTATCAGTGAAGACATTTAGACTTGTATAAAATCAAATTTTAAAATAATTTGCTAGAGAAAACACTTTTCTTCTTTTTTTCTCTATCTGTAGATCATAAACATTTCTATGTCAGACATTCCATTCAAATTTAAGAATACAATGGAGATTTTTTGCAGATAAGATGAACCCACATACATTCATGCACACATAGCTTTTTATTCAACTTTTGAACAGACTTGGACCACGTAAAAACCGTAATTGGCATTCTCCTTTTCCAAGTATTATTATATAAACTAAATAACCATTGAATGATATTTTTCCTCTTAGTTAATAGATATGCATTTTCTCTTTAAAAATACTTTGTAAATTGAGAATGAGGAACATCAATACTCGAACGAAGCAAAAAAAAGTCATTTTCCCCAAGGAGATTTCAAATTAGTAATTTCAGCCTGCAGACCTTTGCTGCATGATATTTTATTTCATCTATATTCTATAAATTACTAAATTATTTTTGACAGAAATTTTGTGCTATATACCATTTTTACTACATGTTCATTTATTGAGGCCCTAGTATTTATCAAGTACAATTCAAGGATAAACGAAACATGATAAGAATAGTTTCTGCTTTCATAGAGCTTATATTTTAGAGGCAGAGAGAGACAATAAGCAATAAACAAATTTAAGAGAATAATTACAGATATTTGCTGTGAAGGAAATCAAGCAAGGACATATGATAAGGAAGAGCCAGAGGGGTCTTTAGAAAATGTGTTCAGTAAAGGCCTGTCTTAAAAGTGTCAGGTAAACTGAGATCTTTTAAGTAAGGATAAGTGGGATTCATCAAAAATGGGCAGAACATTTTAGGCAGTGGGAACTACAAGTGTGAAAGCCCTGGGTGTGAATAAATGCTCATGGAACAGGAAGCAACTTCCAGTGTGGTTGGTATGCAGTGACTAGTGTGCATAAAGTACAAGACAAAGCAAATGAACAGGTGGGTTCAGCTCACATCAGGCCTCATCATCATTTTTCAAAGACGACATCTACATGGCTAATAGGTATATTAAAAGGTGCTTGACATCACTAATCATCAAGAAAATACAAACCAAAAACACCATGAGTTATCACCCCACACCTGTGAGAATGACTGTTATCAAAAAGATAAGCAATAACGGGTTGACAACAATGTGAAGAAGAGGGCTCTCTGGGATATTGTTGGCAGGAATGTAAATTGATACAGCAATTATGGAAAACATTACGGAGTTTCCTCAAATAACTAAAAACAGAACTACCGTATAATCCAGCAAATAAAAATCTGGGTACATACGTAAAGGAAATGAAATCAGCATCTCAAAGAAATAACCCATGCTCCCATGGGTTCATCACAGAATTATTTACAATAGCCAAGAAATGAAACCAACGTACGTGCCTGTCAACAGATTGATGACTAAAACAATTGTTTTATTTACATATATATATAAAATTAATACAATGAAATATTATTCAGTCAAATGTAGATGCAAATGCTGCCATTTGTGACAACACGGGTGGGCCTAGAGGACATGCTAGGTTAAGTCAATCACAGAAAGACAAATACCATGTGATCTGACATGTTGAATCCAGAATAGTCAAATACACAAAAGCAGAGGGTAAAACAGTGGTTTCAGGGACTGCTGAGGGATGGGAGAAACAGTGCAATATTGGTCAAATGATACCAATTTTCAGCTATATGTTGAACAAGTTCTTGGGTTCCTATATCCACTATGAGTAGTGATGTTGTGTTAATTTGTTTATGGTAATTATTACACAATGTATACATATAACATCATGTTGTACACCTTACACATATATGATCTTTGTTAATTGTTCTAAAATTAAAGAGAAAAATGAACAATGAAAAAACACTGGAGGTTTTAAACAGAAGAATGAGTGTCATCTCATGTATTTAAAGATACATAATTCCACATATGATAGAAATTATAGAATTCTAGCTGATCTAAAAATCAGCATCTTTTCAGCCAGGTGTTTAATCCTGGATCAATGACCAATGGCTAAGAGGTGAGTATCACTTGGTAAAATAGTAATTATAAATAGGTAATATTAAAAGGTGTTTGTATTAATTGGGGTTCTGCAAAGAAAGACAATAGCATGTATGTATATGTATATGTGTGTGTATAAGATAAAATGTATACATATATGCACAATAAATACAAATATACTTATTAGAAGTAGCTGGGTCTACATGACTATGGTAGCTGAAAAGTCCAAAATCTGCCAGCTAGAGAGGCAGGTGGATCCATTAAAGATAAGTATGATCATTATTTATCTTTAAAATAGACTAATACCCATTTTGTTCTAGAAAACATAGCACACATGTCATGCCACCTATTTAAATTCTGTGACAGTCAATTTCATTTGGCAACTTCACTGGGTCATGGGAAACCTAAATATTTAGTAAAACATTATTTTTGTTGTTTCTGAGATAGTGTTTTCGGATGAGACTAATATTTAAATTGGTGACTTTTGAGTAAAGCAAATTGTCCTAAATAATGTGAATGGGCCTCATCTAATCAGTTAAAGGTCTGAATAGAACAAAAAGACTAGCCTTCCCCAAGCAAGAAAGAATTGTCCCCCATACAAGAAAGATGACCAATTACAGTTCAATTACACGACCAATTCTACTTGGGAGGCTGAGGCAGGAGAAGAGCTGCTTGAACCTGGGAGCTGGCAGTTGCAGTGAGCTGAGATCAAGCCACTGCACTCCAGCTTGGGCGACAGAGCGAGATTCTGTTTCAGAAAAAAAAAAAAAAAAAAAAAATTTTTCCTATTTTAAAAAAGAAAAAAAAAAATAAAAAAAAAAAAAAAAAAATTATTCCTATATTAAAAAAGTAAAAATAAAATGAAATAAAATAAAAAATCAGAATGTGATCCTGAGGCCTTGGTGAGCTTCCTAGTTGGTGAACACATCAATATGCTTGGCGGGTGGTGTGTTCTGAGTTTACAGGAAGAGAACATAGCAGTTCTGCATTCAGAACCCTTCCAGACCTTGCACTATGAATCTTCTTTTGTCTGGTTATGATCTGAATCTTTCATAATAAAAACATAGTCATAAGTATAGTGCTTTCATGAGTCATGTGAGTCATTCTAGTGAAGTATCAAATCTAGAGAAGTATCAAATCTGAGAAAGTAGTGGAAACATTAAATTTGAAGCCATTTGGTCAGACATGAACCTTTATTTCAAATTAGAGGATGCTTGTATAAATTTGAATAGTTTTTCGACATACACCAGACAATACAAGTCATCCTAAGAATGGACCCTATTAATAAGTCATATGTTCAACCTTATCTCAGACAATGCATAATAAAGTTCCGGATGACAGTCATTCTTATGTTTCTCAATAGGTTAAAATCACTGGTCAAAACATCGTTTCTCAAATAAATATTCCCAGTAGTAGACTAAAGTTCTGAAGATTCCTGGGTTCAGAATAATGAAGGGGCTGGAAGAGAGTCTACTGTGATTTTCAGGTATCTCCCCAAAGCATGTGTTGGAAACTGAAACCCTAGTACAACAGTGTTGGGCACTGGGGACTAATGAAAGGTACTTAGACCACGAAGGCAGAGAGAATGGATTATTGTCATTATTATGGCAATATCTTCTTATTCTAGGAGTGAATTTTTTTATAAAAGAGGGATTTTGGCCCCCCCTTACTCTCTTTCCCTCTATTTGCACTACCACCATGGAATGATGCGGCAAAAAGTCCATTGTCAGATACTACTCACTTGATCTTTGGATTTCCCAGCCTCCAGAACCATGAGCACACACTAAGTGAGATGTTTTGATACAGGCATGCAATGTGAGAAAAGCACATCATGAGGAATGGGGTGTCCATGCCTTCAAGCATTTATCCTTTGAGTTACAAACAATCCAATTACACTCTTTAAGTTATGTCAAAATGTACAATTCAATTAGTATTGACTATAGTCACCCTGTTGTGCTATCAAATGGTAGGTCTTAATCATTATATTATTTTTGTACCTGTTGATTCTCCCCACCTGTCCTCTAGCCTCTCACTACCCTTCCCAGCCTTTGGTAACCATTCTTCTACTCTCTGTGTCCATGAGTCCAATTGTTTTGATTTTTAGATCCCACATATAATTGAAAATACGTAATGTTTGTCTTTCTGTGCCTGGCTTATTTTACTTAGTATAATGATGTTCATTTCCATTCATATTGTTGCAAATGACTACATCTCATTCTTTTGTATGGCTGAATAGTACTCCATTGTGTGTATGTGCCACATTTTCTTTATCCATTTATTTGTTGATGGACACTAAGGTTGCTTCCAAATCTTAGCTCTTGTAAAGAGCGCTGCAGCAAACGTAGGAGTGCAGATAACTCTTCGATATACTGACTTCCTTTGTTTTGGGTATATACCCAGTGGTGGGATTGCTGGGTCATACTGTACCCTCTATTTTTAATTTTTGAGAAGTCTCCAAACTGTTCTCAGTAGTAGTTGTACTAATTTACAGTCCCACCAACAATATACACCCTTTCCTCCACATCCTTACTAACATTTGTCATTGTCTATCTTTTGGACATAAGTCATTTCAACTGGGGTGAGACAGTATCTCAATGTAATGAGATGATTTGCATTTATCTGATGATCAGTGGTGTTGAACACCTTTTCATATGCCCTCTTGCAATTTGTATTTCTTCTTTTGAGAAATGTCTATTCAATTCTTTTGCCCATTTTTTAAATCAGATTTAAAATGAGAATTTTCCTATAGAGTTTCCTTTGAGCTTCTTATATATTCTGGTTGTTAATCCCTTGTGACATGGTGTTTTAGTCCATTTTCACACTACTATAACCTGAGAGTGGGTAATTTAAAAAGAAAAGATGGTTAATTGACTCACAATTTTGCCTGACTTGGGAGGCCTCAGAAACTTACAATCACGGCAGAAGGGGAAGCAGGCACATCTTACATGGCAGCAGGTGAGGGAATGGGTGAAAAGTCCAGTGGAAACTGTTATTTATATAACCGTTGGATCTTGTCAGAACTTCCTCACTATCATGAGAACGGCATGAGAGAAACTGTCTTCATGATTCAATCACCTCCCTCTAGATATCCTCCTCAGCACTTGGAGATTACAATTCAAGATGAGATTTGGGTGGGGCACAAAGCCTAACCATATCAGATGGGAAGTTTGCAAATATTTTCTCCCATTCCGTGGGTTGTCTTTTCACTTTGTTGGTTGTATCATTTGATGTGCAGGAGCTTTTTAACTTGACGTGATCACATTTGTTCATGTTTGCTTTGGTTGTGTGTGCTTGTGGGGTATTGCTCAAGAATTCTTTGCCCAGACCAATGCCCTGGATATTTTCCCGAATGTTTTCTTGTAGTAGTTTCATAGATTGAGGTTTTAAATTTGAATCTTTAATCCATTTTGATTTTATTTTTGTATATGTTGATAGAAAGTCAAAAAACTTTTGTTCATTATACATTAACCAGTCTGTGGTATTATAACAGAAAAAAAAAAACCAGACTAAGAGAGAATATAAATTTTATTTTGCATCATAATGTCAATAGTAATGCAAATATTTTATCAGTTATAAATACAGGTTCTTATTAAAGTGATTAGACTGCAGATAAGTAACAAACCACAAAAGTGTTAGTTTTAGCAAATATATAGTTGTCTAAGTCCTAAGGATAAACAGTTGTATCAAACAAATACGGGGAGGAACTTCCTCAGGCAGAAGGACTGAAAATCTGTTATGATGGAAACAATGGGAGGAGTCACATGCAGTTTTCCTCATGCTGAAAAATGCTTATGTTCATAGTTCTAAAAGTGGAAGTTATTATTGACATTTAACATAACAATATATGTATACCTGTATTTAGTTTATTTGTAATTGTCATATAATAATTTTTCAGATATAATGGGGAGTTTATTAAGTATTAACTCACACTATCACAAGGTCCCACAATAGGCCATCTGCAGGCTGAGGAGCAAAGACAGCCAGTCTGAGTTCCAAAACTAAAGAACTTGGTTTCCAATGCTTGAGGACAGGAAACATCCAGCATGGGAGAAAGATGTGGGCTGGAAGGCTACACCAGTCTCTCTTTTCACATTTTTCTGCCTGCTTGCATTCTAGCCATATTGCCCCCCGATTAGATTGTACCCACCCAGATTAAAGGTTGGTCTGCCTTTCTGAGCCCACTGACTCAAATGTTAATCTCCTTTGGCAACACCTTCACAGATACATCAAGGATCAATACTTTGTTTCCTTCAGTCCAATCAAGTTGACACTCAGTATTAACTATCACAGTTATATATGGGTTATATATGTCCAGGAATGAACCCATTTCATGTGAATTTATAATGTTTTGGTATGTGGTTGTAATAGTTTCTGACAGTCCTTCGTACTTCTGTGGTTCTGTTGTAATGTCTCCTTTTACATTTCTGAGTTTATCTTATTTTAAATACTCAATTTTCATTTCACTGATCCTCTGCATTTTTTAAATCTCAATTGTATTCATTTCTGATCTTTATTCTTTCTTTCTTTTTACTAATTTTCGGTTTGGGTTTATTTTGATGTACCTTAAGGTTCATCATTAAGTTGTTTGTTTGAATTATTTCTACTTTTTTGATATATATGTTTATGGCTGTGAACTTCCCGCTTAGTATTGTTATTACGATATCTCATAAGTTTTGGTATGATGTGTCTCTATTTTTATTTGTTTCAAGAAATTTTTTGTTTTTCTTAATTTCTTCATTGACCCATTGGTCTTTCAGGAGCATGTTGATTGTGAAGTTTTCCAAAGTTTCATTTGTTATTGATCTAGTTTTATTATTACATTAGATCTGAATATATACTTGATATAATTTCAATTTTTAAAATCTTCTTGAGACTTGTTTTCTGGCCTAACATGTGGCTTATTCTACAAAGTGTTCCATGTGCTGATAAGGAGAGTGTGTATTCTGCATCTGTTGGATAAAATGTTCTGTAAATGTCTGTTATGTCCATTGAGTCTATAGTTATATTAAAATTCAAAGTCTATTTTCTGTCTAGATGACATATAAAATACTGAGAGTGGGGTGTTGATGCTCCTAAGTATCAACATATTGGTCTCTAAATATTGGGCCACAATATTTGCTTTATATATCTAGGTGCTCCAGTGTTGGGGGCATACATATTTACAATAGTTACATCTTTTTGCTGAATTGAACCCTTTATCATTATGTAATGACTTCCTTTATATCTTTTTTAGGTTTTTTATGTAAAGTTTATTTTATCTGATAGAACTGCTGCTATTCGTGCTTGTTCTGGTTTTCTATTTGTGTGAAGTATCTTTTTTCATCCTTTTACTTTCAGTTTATGTGTGTCTGTACAGACAAGAAGAGTTACTTGTAGGAAGCACATCACTGGGTCTTGTTTGTTTTAATCCATTCACCCATTTTATAACTTTTAATTAGGGAATTAAAATTGTTTACATTCAAGATTCATGTTGATAGGCATTGACTTACTCCTGTAATTTGGTTGACTGTTTTCTAGTTGTTTTGTATATTCTGTTTCTTTCTGTCTCTCTTATTGTTTATTTTTGTTGTTTGGTGGTTTTCTGCAGTCATAAGATTTGATCCATTTCTTTTTCTTACTGTGTATTTCCTCTGCTAGTGAGTTCTATTCTTTTATATGTTTTTAGTTTTTATTGTTTCACTTCCAGATGTAGAACTGCATTAAGCATTTATTGTAGGACTAGTGATGATAAATTTTCTCAGTATTTGTTTTTCTGGAAAAAACTATTTCTCCTTCATTTCTGAATGATAGCTTTGGTAGTAGTAGTATTGGTTGGCAGGGTTTTCTTTTCAACATTTGGAATATATTGTCTCATCATTTCATGGCCTTTAGGGTTTCAGCTGAGAAATTTGCCATTAGTGAGGTGGGGATTCTTATATGTGACTTGTTTTGTTTTCTTTTTTCTATCTTTTTTATCTCTTTTTAAAATCCTCTCTTTGCTTCTGACTCTACAATGTGCCTTTGAAAAGATCTTTTGGGGTTGAATCTATTTGTGGATTACTGGGCTTCCTAAATCTGAATGTTCACATCTTTTCCAAGACTTGGAAAGTTTTCAGTTGTTATTAAACAGGTTTTCCATATTCTTTCCCATTTCTTTCCCCTCTGGAATTTCCATAATGTAAACATTTCTTTCTTTAGTGTTGTCCCATTAGTTTCATAGGCTTTCTGCATTTTTTTTGGTCTGACTGGGTTATATCAAAAGACCATTTTCAAGTTCAAAAATTATTTCTTCTTCATGAAGGATTCTTCACAAATTCTTTGTTTTCTATTGCTGAAACTCTGAATAGTTTTTTAAATTTTATTAATTCAATTATTTAATTCAAGATATATATATATTTTTTTATAATATTGATCTCTGTTGAATTTCCCATTCAGTTCACAATTTTTTTTTCTGATTTCATGGAATTATCTATCTGTATTCGCTTGTATTTCACTGAGTTTTGTTAAGATCATCATTTTTAATTATTTTTAAGGCATTTTATAAATTTTCTTTTTTTGAGGTTACTGGAGAATTGTTTTGTAAGTTTAGAGGTGTTGATACTGTTTGGCTGTGTCCCCACCCAAAATCTCACTTTTAATTGTAATCTCAATAATTCACACGTGTCAAGGGCGGGAACAGCTGCTGTAACTGGATCATGGGGACAGTTTCTCCCATGCTGTTCTCATGAGAGTGAGTTCTCATGAGATCTGATGGTTTTATAAGCATCTGACATTTCCCTTGCTTGTTCTTCTCCTTCCTGCTGCCTTCCAAAGAAGCTGCCTGGTTTCCCCAACACCTTCTATCATAAGTTGCCTGAGGCCTCCCCCGCCATGCTGAACTGTGAGTCATTTAACCTCTTTCCTTTATAAGTTACCCAGCCTCAGGTAGGTCTTCATAGCAGTGTGAAAATGGACGAATACAGGTGCTATGTTTCTTTGCTTTTTCATGTTTATGTCACTACACTAATATCTGAATACTCACATCTTCTAATTTTATGTAGTAGCTTTTGTAGGAAAGATATTTTCTATAGATGTGTCCTATAGTGTCAGTAGGGTAGGTATTTTGGCTTTGGTTCTGGGTGGGTGCAATAGTGTAGTTCACATGTGATTTATTTGGCTATTTTCAACATTAGTGGTGTCTGTGAATGCCTCATTGGGTTAGGCAGCAGGTGTCTGTGGCAGTTATGTTTTGATTTTGCTAAGTGAAATGGCTGCCAGGAGGACTGGCTCTTGGGTCTCTATTGCAAGCGTTATACTATCACATGGCAACTCCACTGGTTAAATTGGTGAGGTTGCTAATGGCAGTGGGCCTGAAATGAGCTGGTCATTGGGCCCTTGGTGTTGGTAGGGGGTGTGCAGTAACTTTGCAACTGGACTGGGCCAGGTCACTGGCAGTGATTGACCCTGGAGAGGCCAGTCCTCAGACTTCTGGGGGTGTTTGAGCACTTGGAGGCTCTGCTGCTGGAACAGTGTGGGAACCAGTGGCAGTGGGCACTAGTTGGGCTGCTCATGGGCCTCTGGATTAGTCATGTGGCATCGCAGCCACTAGACTGAGTAGAGAAAGCTGCCGCAACAAGCCCCAATCAGACTGGTCCTTACGCCCATGTGTGGGTATGTGGGCATTTGGCTGCTTTACTACTGGAGGAGGCAGGGTTACTGACAGTGATGGGCCCTTGTACACTGGTCCTTGGGCCCCTTATGGGGGTGTACAGATGAGCAGCAGTTCTAGTGCTGGTGCAGGAGGGGTTCACTGGTGGCAGAAAGCCTGAGTGGTTTGGTCCTCAAGCTTTTAGGAGTGAGGTGTACATAAGCTCTGCTGCTGGAGCGGGCAGAGTTGCTGGTGGAGGTTGACCACTGGCTATTGGCTCTCAGGCTTCCTGTCTTCAGGATGGCCTCCCGGCTATGCTGAACCACCTATTCTTTGAAGCGCCAAATATTGCATGGGCTCAGATACTGGGTTTGTGGCTATACTGCTGGGTCTAGCTGGGTTCATGGCCCTCCAGGCAGATGTGGTAGGTTGATTGTGAGGCCCCAAGAATGTGGTCATGCAGGAGTTACTGGGCCCCTGGGCTGGATGCACTCTGGCAGTGGCTTCATTCTCCAAAGGGAACTATGCTGCAGCAGCCTGGATTCTGGGGAGTGTGTGGGTGTCCCTGTGTTAGTTCCCTCTCTGGACCAATGTAGTCATGTGGACTCCAAGCAACTGCCTATACTGGGTTTAGGACCTGTGAGGACTGTGGGGCTCTCCTGCCTAAATATTGCAAGTGTTAGTAAGAAAAATGTGAACTTCTGGTGCTCTCCTACTCATCTTGTCCCCATAATGGGGAGGTCCTCTTGGCTCCTAGCTGATACTGTCTGGGGTTTTGCTGTTCTGTCTATGATGGCATTCTAACTTCCCATGCCTCAGAGGGACTTTGCACTTCCTTTATAAATTCTATTGTTCTTGCCTAAATGCTCTGTTTGACATGTGACTGTCTTCTTCTTGTATTGATCTTCCTTTGTGGAAGACGTGAATGTTCTGCACCTCTAGTTAGCCGTCTTGCTGATGTCTTGTTTCGCATACTTAGAGCTGTAAATGACTACACAGACATCTCTTTATAAAGCTTCATTATCCGTCCAACTTCATTTATATAAATATGCGTTTTGTAGTTATAGACATTGTAAAGACATTTTCATTGGAAAAGATTTTCTTAAGATTTTGCCTTTTGAAACCCCCCTTCCAAAGAAAATTTATTATTTAACTCTGTGAATCACTGCTCTAAATGATTTTGAAAATAAAATACTAAGAGATACAAAAGAAATAAGAAAACTATTTTCATTGAGAACATATTATTCTTCTTTCGTTTAGTTAAGCACTTTTCCCTATACTAACACCTTTAACCATTAATACAACTTTGAAACTCAGATATCATGATCTCCATTTTAACTGATAATTTTCATTTTAACTGAACCGTCACAGACCCAATCATAGGCAATTTGCAAATGTTACACAGGCAGTAAGAAATAAAGCATGATTTAAATCAAATATTTTCTGTCTCCAAACCTGGATTTTACTAGATTATGCAAAACAAATGTCATAGTGCCTCAAGCTATCTGAAACTATATGTCTGTTTCTTTTTTATTGGTTATATCCAACTGTTAAAAGAAATACATAGAGAAAGAAAATAGAATATCCCTGTGTAATTTGGATCTCTTGAGGAACAATGTGTGCACAAATAAACCTAACTAAGGCACATCATTGTGAAATGTCACAACACTAAAAAAAGGACTGCAATAGGATATCTCAAAGACTACCCAGAAAAAAAAAATAAGTAAAACCTTTAATATCATTTTTATGAAACACTGCTGTATCTTCAAAAAACAGTCTTTTCTTACCTTTATTTCTTTCTCTATCACATGGTACATTTATTGCTTTACTTTCTCATTCTGGCCTTACCTCAAACACAAACTTACTGTGTTATTCTTAAAATAATTCAATATTATAGCTAAAAACTATTCACTTCAAAACTGATGTTTTCCAACCCAGACTTTCTGTACCACAATGACTGTCACTGTCTAGAAGATGACACTTTGATATATTAGTGTTTCAATACGATCCAACTGGGATTTATTTTAACCGCCACTCTGTTCAAAACAAGATGGTTGAGAGAATAAATAAGGTAATTATACTTCTTTCAGTCTCTTACATTTTCTCAAAATTTTCACCTTTCTTTTGTTGAGACTTTTTTCAAGTCATTATATTCATTCTACTAATTATATGAATGTTTTTGTCATTAACTAGCTATGCTTTTTACATTTTTTAATGCTTAATAGCGCTTGATGAATGTCTAATGGATAATGAGTAATTTTCTAGAGAGCAATATATTATTTCATGTCATTGCTCAGTCTTTTGTGTCTGAGCACAAAAAGTTTAAAAAGAATGCAAAAGGAAAATAAATTTATAAAACAGAAAATTTTTACAGGGCCGACTTTGTTTGCCAAGTGACATGTGTCTGAGACATATGCCTGAGAAGACAATAGCTTTAGGTCAAAAGGGTCAAAAACATGTTTTAAACTAAAATAAATAATGAAATTCAAGAAGTCTCTTTCAATAATCATTACTGAAGCTAAATTATATAATTAGTCTCCATTTCAAAAGTTTAATTTTGAAAATGTTTTAGGAACTAAGAAATGCTTGACATAAATTTGATTATTCAGAATAAGACCACAATGACTTGCATTAGAGAGCCTTTACTAAAGATTATGATGCTTTTCTTAATTGAAGATCCTCAACAGTTGAATGACTTTTCAGGTATCTCTTGGTATACTAAAGAAGAGCTTTCCCTTTTCTAATTTTAGAATTTCTCTAAAATGAATAAAGGAAAAGAAAACCAAAACATAAGAAATAAAACAAAGAGTAGATATTAGAAATTTTCAAGATAAAAGCCAGTATGAAACTACAGAAGACCTTGAATAACCAAAGAAATCTTGAACAAGACCAAAGCTACAGGAACTGCACTACCTGATTTCAAAATAAACTCCAAAACTCTAGTAGACAAAACAATATATTACAGGCATAAAAACATGCATATAGACCAATGAAACAAAATACCGAGCTGAGAAGCAAATCCACATATTTATGTTCAATTGTTCTCAGGCAAAGATTCCAAGAACATACAGTGGGGAAAGGACAGTCTCTTCCACAAATATTGAAGATAAAACTGGATATCCACATGCAAAAGAAAGAGACTGAACCCTTATCTCACACAATGAAAATCAACTCAAGACAGATTAACGACTTAAATTTAAGAACTGAACTTATAAAACTACTAGAAGAAAACGTGGGGAAAAAGCTCTATGACGTTAGCCTGGGCAATGTTTTTTGAATGAGACACTGAAAACACAGACAACAGAAGCAAAAATAGACAAATGGGCTACATCAAAGTAAAAGACTTCTGAATTGCAAAGGAAAAAATGAGCAGAATGAAGAGACAACTTAAGTGATGGAAAAAAATATTTGTAAACCATATAAGGGATTGGAATTCACAATAAATAAGGAACTCAAGCAACTCAACAGTAACAAAATAAACAACTTGATTCCAAAATGGGCAAAGGCTATGAATAGACATCTTTCAAAAGACGTAAAATGGCCAATAGGTATATTTTTTAAAATTTTCAATTTCATTAATCATTAGGAAAATGCAAATCAATACCACAATATTACCTCACACCTGTTAGAGTGGCTTTGATCAAAAAGATGAAAGATAAGTGTTGGCAAGGATGTGGAGAAAAGGGAATCCCTGTCCACTGTCACTGAAAGTGTCAGGTAGTACAGCCATGATGGCAAATAGTTTGAGGGTTTTCTGAAAAATTAAAAATAGAAACATAGAGCTATCTTATAATCTGGCAATCCCATTTTTGGATATATTCAAAGAAATTAAAATCAGTGTCTTGAAGAGACACCTGCATTCCCATGTTCATTGCAGCATTAATCAAAACAGGTAAGTTATGAAACCAACCTAAGTGCTCATCAACAGATGAAAGAAAGGGAATTTTGGTGTGTGTGTACACACACGCACACACACAATGGAATATTATTCCACCTTAAGAAAGATGTAACTACTGTTATTTGAGACATGAATGAACTTGGAGGACATTATATTAAGTGAAATAAGCCAGGTACAGAAAGACAAATACTGCATGATCTTATTTATATGTGGAATCTGAAAGGGATGAGCTCATAGAAGCAGAGTAGAATTGTGGTTTCCAAGGGTTGGAGGGTTAGGAAAGTGTGAAAATTTTTGTCAAAGGGTACAAAATTTCAATTATATACGATAAGTAAGTTCTGGAGATCTAATGTACAGCATAGTGATTATAGTTAACATTACCATACTGTATACTTGAAATTTGCCATGGCAGTAGATCTTATGTGTTCTCACCACACACACATAACTGTGAGGTCATGGATATGTTAATTAGCTTGATTGTGGTGATTATTTCACATGTACATGTATATCAAAACATCACATCATGTACATTAAATGTATGTTAAGTTTTATTTGTCAATTATACCTCAATAAAACTGGGAAAAGAAACAGTCAGTAAGCCAGTATTTATGAGGTCCCAATGGGTAACCATTATCTGAGGAGGCCACAAAGAGTTTAATGTGATGTAAAACACTAAAAAGTAAAACAAACAAGCAAATAAACAGAATGATTAAGAGTTAAGAGTAAAGTTTACTACTGGTTTAGCATTACTCAGTAACTAATTAAAATTTTATCCTTCTTTGCATGTGGCTTGTTCAATGAATCACTGGAAACATTATCGTAGAGCTTTTAAAATGTGTAAGTTCACATAAAGGGAGTAGTGCATGTATTATTTTAAAAAAGATAAGAATAAAAGAAAATAACAAAACTGAATAAAAGAAAGAGGGTTAAGAAAGAAGAAAGGCTGAAAGAAAAATATATGACTTTCTCTTTTTTGCAATGGATAATTTGGACTCATTAAATATATTTCACTAATTCTTTATTCTCTCACTTTTCCATTTCTCTTTCCCCAAAACACAATGTTCTTCTGGTCATTTGACCTCCCCTGGCATCCCCTGCCTCCACTGCTTGCACTTCAGCTGTAGCCGTCAGTGGATGCAGTGTCCTTTATTGTATCATGACTTGACTGCCTTGGGATTTGGGGCAGATATTAAAAATAGAGTCACAGAATGGTATTTCAACCCTGTACAGCAATCTTTAATACATGCTAAAGTCTGGAGGACAGATACTTCCTTTTCCATATAAACTTATAAGTATGGTTTTACATGTTGAGTTTGTTTTTTACTTAGCAGACATATCCACAGGAGATTTGGGAAGGCAAAAGTAAACTCCTTCAATTTAGAGACTACTATTTCTATGACAAGTATGGCAGTGGATATGTTTTCCCCATGGCAGCTGAAGCAGGGGCTCAGTGTCTTATTTTAGTGTTGTTTATGTCAAGAGGTAGATATAGGCCATGAATCATGCTGGTGCAAATGGCAGCAGAAATAATTTTATTCTGGATCCAGAAGAGTTGTGCTATGTATTTCTCTTTCCCAGATCGCAATAGAAGTGGATTTTGGGAACTCAGATATTGAAGGATGAAAACCTAGTACCCTGTTTTTCAGAGGGAAAAAATATTAATCCTGATATTTCATGCAGTACATAGGAGGGAAATTAACATGGTAATTAAGGTTACTGTGACAAGGAAAGCAGATGAAAACAATTTAATTTTTTTCTGTCTCCTTTTGCAGTTTTGTCCTTTTTTTCGTTTTATTTCTCTCTTTCTCTATTTTAAACTTTTAAAACATTAATTCTATGAAAGAAAATACAGAAAGACAGGTGGAGAACCAGGGTCTTTCAGTTAGCCTAAATAAGAAACCCTCCTCTGAGAAGTCAGGTAATCTGTGCAATTCCTGCCAAGTGGTGTTTGATTATGGGTATAATAAATCATTAATGAATTTCTTTTATATTCATATTTTCTGATATTTTTACATTACTACACAGTAAAAAGCTATGCTTGAGCTGGATAGACAGGAAAGCTTAGCACACAGTTATCTTTAGCATTGGGCTGGATAAGGTATCTGGGTAGAATTATGAGGTTGGTTATAAAAATAGAATTATGATGGCTTTTTTAGGGAAGAGGGAAGTGGGTTGTATTTTAAAAAATAATGCAGCTGCCTTTTTTCTGCCATGATAACCATTATCATATGGTTGCCTAATAACAGGACCCTAATTTTTAACAGGATATTTGGCCACTATGAATAAATGTTTCTCCAGCCTGCCTTGTAGCTAGATGTGGCATGTAATAAATTTTGTCTAACGATACAGAAGAAAAAGTATTGTGTGTAACGTGTTGGAAATGTTCTTAGAAGAGACCATACCCTTTTCTGCCTCTTCTTCTTTCTTGGTTGGTACATTAACATGACATGGCTGGGTGACATCTGAAAAAATGATATAGTAAAGATCTCTGAATATTTGCTCATAAATAAAAGTAGTGAAAAAAACTGGCAAATATTGTCAGAACAAACTTTTTTTGAACTCTGGAAATTAACTGAAAGTTTTCAGCAACCTGGGAAGCATTTATGTGAGACAAACGGCAGAATGTTAGTAATAACAAAAAGTGAGCTTTATGGCAGTTTTAATTTACTCTACTTTCATTTCCTGCTTCCTAGCTTAGCAGTAGTAATGAAAATAACAGTCTCCATTCCTAGTACTGGACGGAGCAGAACGGACCTAATTCACAAATAATTATGATCTTACATGTCTCATGGTTCCTTGGCAAAGCTGTGCAAAAGGTTTATCTTTATTAGATCTCAGAGTTTTCCCAGTCCTAAAAGCCACAAACAGGATATAAGACATTATAAATATATTTTCAATATTTCACTTTTTCTTTTCTCTTATTTAAAAGAAAATTGCATAAAGCTATAATTATAAATCTATATTGGCAGTCACAAAAGTTATACAGGCATAATTTGTGATTATAACATGAAGGAGTTAGAGAGAATGGAGCAAAGTTTTGATACACTGTTGAAATTAAGTTGGCATTAATTTGAAAATGCCACAGTGCAGGATATGAAAGGGTAAGGTAAGGGGATGATGGAGCAGTACAATAGAGAATCTTCAGTCCTTGACAATTGAGACAAATAATGCTAATCTTAGTTGTTTGCCTTAAATTCCATTTTATTAGAAAAAACATTTTAGGTTGGATGCGGTGGCTCAGGCCTGTAATCCCAGCACTTTGGGAGGCCAAGGCGGGTGGATCACAAGGTCAGGAGATCAAGACCATCCTGGCCAACATGGTGAAACCCCGTCTCTACTAAAATACAAAATTAGCTGGGCATGGTGGCATGCGCCTGTAGTCCCAGCTACTTGGGAGGCTGAGGCAGGAGAATCACTTGAACTCAGAAAGCGGAGGTTGTAGTGAGCTGAGATTGCACCACTGTACTCCAGCCTGGCAACAAAGAGAGACTCCATCTCAAAAAACAAAAGAAAAGAAAAGAAAAAACTTTTTTTAAAAGCCATTGTTGTTTATTTCTGTTTCTTACAGTGAACCTTAACATTAAGAGTTGCTATAGATTTCCAATAAGGAGAAAATAAAAGATACCTGGTTGGTACTCAAAGTCTTATGTTCACAAAAGATATCCCAGGCATAGCAGATGTCAATTCACAGTGTTGCCCACAGTAAGCCCACCCCTCGTACTTTTTCTTGTATCGAGGCTAGACTTTCTACTCATTCTGTTTCCCTCAAGACTGAATCAGAAGCAGTGATTTATTTTCCCCAATTTTCTTCCAGTTAGAAGCCCCACTCCTACAAACAGTAACCAATCTATGCTTTGTCTTATTTAGGACAACAGTGTTTAGAAAATTACACCCAAGAATTCAAACATGTTTGTGCTAGCTTGTACTGAATGGTACAAAGTCACTACTGTCAGTTTCCATTGCAGTACTTGGAGGTTTATAAACATGACGACTTTTTTTTCTCATTTTCATGTGTCTGAAGAGTAGTCTGAGTCATACAGCTTTAAGAAACCCTTTAAAAGAACAGACATGGTTGTGCCCATAGAAATTATTACTATCTCTTCCTAATGTAAGGGGAGAACAGTACAATTGTCTCCTCATATTTTTCCAAGATATTTGTTGTTGTCAAGATATTTAACTTGATCAGTGATATTTTCTTGGTCAAGATCCCTATAAAGAAAGAGGCATTTAATTAGGAGTAGAGAAAGGATGTTCTGAGACCTCAAAACGCCTTTTCTTCAGAAAAAAAGAGTTCCATAGGACGCTAAGACCAGTTAGTAACATAGCCCATCAACATTTACAATCTCCTTGGACTAATTTATTTGGTAATAGATGGGATTTTACAATTCCTTAAGTTAGGATTTTCTCTATGTCAAGAATCCTTTAATACTGAAGAGAAACAATGTGATATTTTAATACATTGAAATTTTCTTTTTTCTTCAAAGATACTAACTAGATTAGCATGTGTTCATTCTTCTTTTAGGATCTTACAAATTTGTGATTCTTGGTTATATGTTTCTTCACAGGCTTAATTTCAGGAGCAGTTAAGGACATATTGACCAATTCAACCAAATGAAATTTGTATTATAAAATAGCACATAACTGATAAGGCAGAGATAAATCAAACTTTCCAAAAAACATGTACAATCTTGACATTGCATATAGTCATAATAAGCCCACATGGTAATCTCTGAAAACTCCTACATTTAGTGAACTTTGCAATTTTACTTAGAAGAAAAAGGATTAAGACAACCTGCTTATTAGAGAAACTATGGTGAAAAAGAAACCTACCATTTCCATCTGCAAAGTATTTAATAATTTATATATAGCAATGAAAAGACATACTTGAAATTTCTCACTTCTCTTCTTATCCATTGTATTGATTGCCATGACAAAGGATTTATAAAAACAGTCAATTTTGACAACGGTTATGCTTTCTCAATTCACTTTTTTTCAAATGGTAATCAATTATTCATTAACCCTTTATGCCATTTACAATACATTTCAAGAGTTAAAAAGAAATTTAAGTCTATATATATGACATAACTCTTGCAAAAAAGGTTACCCTTTCATTAAAATCACAAAATAAGCAGTTTATAAAAATTGTGTATGTTGTAAAAAAAAGTCTCTTTCTAAATTTGACATGGCAACCTACACATCAGATAAAGGACTAATATCTTGAATCTATAAAAAACAAATCAAGGGCATTCCAAAGTTAACTGAAAACTAGTTCAAGCCATGATGGGAAGGAGAAGCCAGACATGCCTCATTATATACACCTCCCTTTTGGAATTACTGATAGAACAGGCTCTTTAAGTCTGGTAAGAAACATTTACAGTTTATTCTCTCTGCAGCCTGCTCCCTGGAGACTTCATCTACATGATAAATCCTTGGTCTCCACAGCCCCTTATTGCAACCCAGGTATTCCTTTCTGTTGATAAGTCTTTCAACCAATTGACAACCAGAAAATTGTAAAATCTACCTATGACCTGGAGGTTCCCACTGCAAGTTTTCCTGCCTTTCTGGACCAAACCAATGTACATCTTACATGCACTGATTGATGTCTCACGTCTCCCTAAAATGTATGAAACCAAGTTGTACTCTAATTACATTGGGCACACGTCATCAGGACATTCTGAGGCTGTGTCATGGGCGCATCCTTAACCTTGGCAAATGTAAACTTTCTAAATTGACTGATAGATACAAGTATCTGTTTCAGGTACTTTTGGTTTACAATCCAAAAGAAAATGAATTATTCTACCAAAAGTCACCAGCAGTCATATGTTTATTGCAGCACTATTCACAATAGCAAAGATGTGAAATTAACTCAGATGATCATCAATGGTGGACTGGATAAAGAAAATGTGGTACCTAAACATGATGGAATACCACACAGCCACAGAGCCACACACCATGGAATACTACACAGCCACACAAAAGAATGAAATCATGTCCTTTGCAGGAACGTGGATGCAGCTGGAGGCCGTTATGCTAAGTGAATAGGCACAGAAACAGAAAACCAAATACCATATGTTCTCACTTATAAGTAGAAGCTAAACACTGGGTACACATGGGCACAAAGATAAGAGCAGTAGACAATGGAGGTTTCAAATGGTGGGGAAGGATGGAGGGGAGCAAGGGTTGAAAACTGACTTATTGAATACTATGTTCGCTATTTAAGTGACAATGGGATGATTAAAAGATGGCGTACATACATTCAGCATTACTCAATATACCCCTGTAACAAATCTGCACGTATGACCCATGAATCTCAAATTTAAAAGTAAATTTTAAAAGTAAATACATTTTGGCATGTCCTTTAAAATGTACTCTCAAAATAAAAGATTTTAAAACTACAATTATTTAAAGAGTAGCTTAAAAAACTTTATTTCAAGAGGCAAAATTTTCACGAATTGTGCTCTTTTGGCCCCTAATATAAAAGTTATCAAAGGTACCTTTTCTGCGGTGCATTTAAAACCATTCATAGTAAATGAATCATTTAGAAGAGCAAAAGAGGTTGCCTGTTTATTGTTTTCAAAATTTTCAGTTCACAGCACACATTTATAGATCAGTTTACTGATGAAAATATTTATATTAATTAGAATTATCAAGCATAGGTTTAAAATACCAGCAGTGACCATTTTCTAACCAAAGTAGTTTCAAAAGACACAATATGCTAGCTCCAGCATTCAGATTTTAATTGATAGTTCCAGGCTTCAAACTTAGGTTTTCTGATTTCAAAGTCTTTATCCTAGATATACTATAATGCAGCCACCCATAGTACATAATGAAATGTATTAGGTACTGACCAAATATATACTTCACTGTGACCAATACAATTGCAAAATAGCTAATGTAATTTACTGTGTAGCCGAGATGGATAGGTAGATAAACAGAAGATATATATATATGTGTGTGTGTGTATATATATATATATTTATATATATACAATTTTATGTAAGATCTATATGACACACACATATATATTTAAATATTTATGGATAATCACTTCTCCACACAAGATGTGCACAAATATTTCCACATGACCACAGTACTCTTCTTTGGAAAGCCTTGAATCAGCTTCAACATTCTCAACACAGTACTTTGATGACAGCTCTTATCAATTACAGAAGTAGATTTCTTAGTGTAATTATTCTTGAGTTATTCATAATTTATTTCTGTAATTGGCACACATCTCTTTTTTCTGTGTCTTCACCATCATCTTTACTCTCTTTTTTCCAACACTATACTCCAGCTGGAATGGCCTTATTTCTCATCTTTAGGTCAGAAACAAATTCTCCTGGAGTAATGTCTGAGATTTTATATTTAAATCTTTCATTTACTTGGATGTTCTTTCCCCAGATTGTCACCTAGCTATTTCTTTTAGCCTCCGTTCAAGTATCAACTCCTCAGAAAAGTCTTTTCTGGCAAATTTGGCTAAAGTAGCTATTCTAGAAATGTTCTATCACATCACTCTGTTAATTGTCTTTATAAGACTTAAAGATTTGAACTATTTTATTAATGTATAACTTTTTATTATGTCCACTACGGGAGTGCAAACTTCCTGAGGGGAGAGTAAATCTCTGACCTCCCTTATTTATTTTTATATTCCTGATGTCTACAGCAGAACTGAGAACATTTTGAACTAATAAATATTTTATAAATCAATAAATTAATAGAAAAGATGTATTTATTATATAAATATATATATAATTGTGTATTTGTGGAATTTGAGGTAATATACATACTAGTTGTTTAGTTCTATTATTTAATATAATGCATTTGTGAATAAATGACAATAAGCATAATTCTTTTGAGTTGTTTTCACACACACAGTAAACTCCCTAATTGAAAAGTAGAGATTGACAGAATGGATTTTTTTAAAACCATAATTTAATTATATGCTACCTCTCCGAAAGGGTGAAAAAAGATATTTTTGTTGTACAAAAGAATTACTTTTGTGCAAATAACAAAGAGAAACAAAGTGGTAATATTAATGTCAGACAAAATAGATTTTAAGACAAAGAAGGATATTTTGCAATTTTAAAGGGCTAATCAAGCCCTTGTTATACCTAACAAGATATAACAATTATAACCATACGTGCACTTAACAACAGAGCCCTAAAATATATAAAGCAAAAATTGACATCAGGTAGAAAAAGACAATTAAATAGTAATATTTGGAGATTTCAATACCCACTTTCAATAATGGATGGGAAAACCAGATAGATGAACAATGAAGTAGAAGAATCGAGCTACACTATAAACCAGCTAGACATATTTATAGAACACTCCACCAATGAACAGCAGAATATACATTCTTCTTGAACACACATGGAACATTCTTCAGAATAGACATATGTTAAGCCATAAACTGTGTCTCAGTGAATTTATAAGAACTAAAATTATACAGAATATGTTCTCTAATCACAAAAATGGTATTAAAAATCAATGAAAGAAGGAATTCTGAAAATTCACACATATGTAAAATTAAGCAAACACAGCCCTAAATAACCAGTTGGTCAGAGAATTAATCAAAAGGAAAGTTATGAAATACTTTGAGAAGAACAAAATGAAAACACAACATACCAAAACTTATGAAATGCAGCAAAAGCTGTGCTTGAGGTAGATTTACACCTATAAATGCATACATTAATAAGAATAAATGCCTCTAATTATTACCCTAATCTTCCATCTTAAGAAACTAGAAAGGGAAGAGTAAGTAAAATTCAAAGCAAAGAAGGAGTTAATAAAAATTAAGATGGAAATAAAGAATACAAAATCAATAGAGAAAAAATCATAAAACCAAAAGTTTGTTCTTTGAAATGACTGACAAAATGTACAAACATTTAGATAGACTAAACAAGAAAAAAAAAAGATGCAAATGACTAAAATCAGCATTGAAACATGGGATGTCACTTTTAATTTTACAGAAATAAAGTATTTTTAGAAAATACTATGAATAAATGCATGCTAATAAACTGGATAACCCAAATGAAATAAAAAATATTTCTAGAAACTTGTACATTGACAAAAGAAGAAAAAATAGAAATCTTAAACAGACTTAATATTAGTACAGATTGAGTTAATTAAATAATTTCTAATAAAGAAAATCCCACAACGAGATGGCTTCATTGGTGAATTCTACCCACATTTTAAAGAAGAATTACCACCAATTCTTTTCAATCACTCAACATCAATAGAAATGAGGGAAGAACTTCCTACCTTATTCTGTAAGATCAGTATTACCCTGACATCAAAACTAAAACAAGACATCACAAGAAAACTACAGACCAATATCCTTTATGAATATAGATCCAAAAAATCCTCAAAATGTAATAGCCAGTTCAGCCCAGCAATACATCAACATGACCAAGTAAGATTTATCTCAAGAACGCAATGCTAGTTCAAAGTGAGAAAAATCGATTCATGCAGTATACCATATTGATAGAATAATGAAGAAAAAACCACAATCATTTCTTTAGATGCAGTAATAGCACTTGACAAAAATCCTATACCATTTTATGATAAAATCACTTGAAATGCAAATAGAAGGAAACTTCTTCAACCTGATAAACCCATAGCTAGCATCAGACTAAATGGCAAAAGAACACAAATTGTTCCATGTAGATAAGGAACAAGATAAGACTCTCAGTCAACATTGTATGGATGTTCTACTCAGGGAAATTTGGCAAAAAAAAAAAAGACATTAATTTATAAATAAACTTATATCTCTTAGCATAAGACATAATATCACATATAAAAAGCCATAAGGACCAAAACTATTTGAGCTAATAAATGAATTCAGCAAAGTTGCAGGATATAATATTAATATACATATCAGTTGTATTTCTGTGTACTAGCAATGAACAATATGAAAATGAAATTAATAAAATTGCACTTACAATAGCATCAAAATAAAGAAATAAAATATATTGAAGCAAAAAAATGCAAGTACAAATGGAATATTATTCAGGATAGACCAAATGCTAACTGTAAATGTTCACAAGCTTGGGTTAGGCAAAGTCTTCTTACCTATCACACAGAAGCACAAGTAACAAAAGACATTAATTAGATTTTATCAAACTAAAAACTTTTGTGTGTCAAAGTACAATATCAAGAATGTAAAAATATATCCCACTGAATGAGAGAAAATATTCTCAAATCACTTATCTAATAAAGGATTGCACCCAGCGTATATAATGACCTCTTACAAAACAACAACAACAAAAAAACACATTTTAAAATGTGTAAATAATCTCAAAAGAAATTTCTTAAAAGAGGATATAAAAGTCACAATAAGCACCCGGGGAAAAAAAAAAAAAAAAAAAAAAAACAGCATCATGAATCACTAGGAAAATATAAATCAAAACCACAATGATAGTATTTCTTGCCCTCAAAGATGGCTATATTTGAAATGACAGATAAGATTAAGTGCTGACAAGTACATGGAGAGTGTGAAACCTTCATCCATCTGTTGTGGGAATTTAACATGATACAGTTGCCCTGGCAGCTCCCAAAATGTTAAACATACCGTTACCATATGAACAAGTAATTCCTAGATACATGCTCCAATGAAATGAAAACATACATCCTCATAAAGACTAGTACACAAATGTTCATAATAGACAAGTGGAAACCACCCACATGTCCATCTGCTGATAGATAAAAAGTGTGCTATATCCATAAAATGGAATATTATTCAGCATTAAAAATGAATAAAGTATCAATACATGCAACAACATTGTTCAACCTTAAAAACACCATGCTAAGTAAAACAAGCCATTCACAAAGAACATATGTTGTATTATTCTATTTATATAAAATATCCAAAATAGTGAAATCTATAGAGACAAATTATTCTAATGGTTATCTAGATCTAAGGCTTGGAGGTTGTGGTTTCAGAACAGAGACAGGCTGGAGAGTGACTGCTAATGAGTACAGGGTTTCTTTTAAAATGAGAAGTGTTGTAAAATGGATGGTGGTGATGATTACACAACTGTAAATATATTAATATTAAAAATCAAATAATTCTTTATATGTATAGTATGTGAACTATATCTCAAAAAAGCTGGTAAAATCAATCTAAATTAGCCCATTAATAAAATAAATGGAAAAAAATGATCATATCTAGGGATCCAAAAAAGCTTTTGATAAAATTCAATCACCATTAAGAAAAAATAACTTAACAAACTAAAACTAAAACAATGGCCACAAAAAATCCTATAGTAAAATCTACAAAAAATTAAACATCAGGCTTATTATGAAATACAGAATCTTTACCCTTGATTTTTTGAATGAGTCAAGGATATTCCCTTTACCAATTATATTCAATATAGTATTGGAGTTTTTAATATATGCCACAAGCCTACAAATGAAAATAAAAGACTTAAGGACAGGTATAGAAGTAATAAAATTGTTATTATTCGCAGAGGATATTATTGTGCTTTTAGAAAATCATAAAGAATCTGTGGAAAAATCATTAGAATTACTAAGTAAATTTAGTAAAATCTAAATAAAAGGTTGGCATAATGTAAATATATGAAAACAGGAGAATTTCTATGTACCTACAACAAATACACTAGGAAATTTAAAACTAGAATTTCAATAGCATTGAAAACATCACATATGTTGGAATACATTGAGTGAAAATATTTGAAAAATCTATACTGAAAACTGCAAAACATTGTTGAGAAACTGTAAGTCCAGATACATGAAGGGATTATACCATGCTCATGAATAGGAAAAATCATTGTTAAGAAAACTGTCTCCAAAGATTTTCTGTGAGTTAAGTGAAAAATGTGTAAAGAACTCATGTGAATCCAAAGGAAAAAAGAAGAAAATCATTAGAATAATGGACAAAAGACTTACCCAGGATGTCTGCAATAAAGTAAATTCAAATGGACACCAAACAATTGAAAAGTGGCTCACCTGCGTTAGACTAAATTTAGAGATACAAAAAACAAAATGACAGTGAAATACCACTACTTAACTCCCCCAAAATAGTTAATTTAAATAATTATGAAATAAACCAAAGTGTGGGCAAAAATTTGAGCTATTTAAACGCTCATATGCTGTCAGAGTACAATTACTTTGATCATCTAATATCTAATAACATATAACGTGCATACTTTATTACCCAGTAATTCCATTTCCAGATGTATAACCAACTGAAATGCATATACGCTTTCAACAGATAAACACGTTAGATTAGAATGTTTACAGCAGAACAACTAATAGTACTAAATATTAAAGTTCCCAGATGTTCATCAAAAATGGATATATAAACTAATATATTCACAGATCAGAATGTGATACAGCAAGGAAATTATTAAAACTCCAACTTCCTGCTTCAATATTGATGAACCTCGCAACAAAAATGTTGAATAATAAATGCTAGATACAGAAGAGATTATATTATAAAAAGTTTAGAAATAGCTGAAACTACACTTTGGTGGCAAAAGTCATGCTAGTGGTGACTCTTTTGGGAGAACAGAAACTGAAAGGCATGCTTCTGGGGTGATGACAACATGGTTTATTATTCTATTATACTTACATGACCATCTACAGTTTTAAAAACTGATCAAGTTATACAACTTATTTGTACATTTTGTTCTATACCCATTATTCCTTAATAAATACTTTATAAAACAGGGATGGCAATGTGAATGAATACATATTTGGTTTGAAGAAATAAAAATATTGTGATGTGCCTAGAATATGAGAAAAATGGTGTGAAGAGAATGTGTAAGCAGAATACTTTGCATAATCCAAACTGTAAGAATCTGACAATTAAAAAAGGAAAAAAAAAGCAAATGTCACTACATTTTATGAGTTTACATCAAGTTCACTTCTTTATACTTCTGAAAATCCAACCTATTACGTTTTTAAAATCAAGATAGTCAAACTTCCTATGTTGAGAACCTCTTTTTCTGTTAATTCTCAAGGGTGTTAAACAGTGACTGAGTAATGTTAGTACATTATTACAGTAGCATGTAATGAAAATTATGCAAGTCTACAAGGTGAGTTAGCTTTAACAACACCTGTGTTCCTCCTAATGACTCAACACATTTCAGAGAGGCATTCTCCTTTTGAATTCTTTGTACTATATTTCCAAATGTTAAGATGGATTATCTTATATTTAGAAGATGGAAACAAGACAGGAGTTGGCCTTTGAAAACATCTTACACCTTGTTCTAATTCAGTGGATTGACTTGTTCTTAGTTGTTTATTTTGCTTTAAATATAACACTAAAGACTTTTTTAAATTAAGGAAAATATTTATCTCTTGGGTTTCAACTCATTTCCTTACTTAAAATTTCATTTCAATAAGATTCTTATGTTTGTTTTGTTTCTTCATTCTCAATTATTCACTCTTCTTTTAATGGTCTTAATATAGTATGGTAACTTCTTGAATGCAACAACTTAAATTTTCATTTTAAAGAACAATGTAAGTTAAGATTTTTAGCTTAATTGTTAGACATAATAAGAATTCCAAAGTTTAGAAATAAAAATGATTGCAAAAGCACATCAATAAATGTACCTGATGATAGAAACAGTCTCTGTCATGCATAAACTAAAAGAATAGAATTTGGGGAGTGAAATCTGATGATCTGCCAATCAATTAAAAGATCATTGCACTGGTTCAGGGCACACATAAAGATTTACTCAACTATATATATGTAAATAAATCATTGCATTTAAATTCCAACACTGACTCCTGTTCCTGATATAAAGTATACAGAGGCAATTGCTTGATGCTTACTGATTAAATTGTACTATCAAGGTTTTCAGAGCCTGCTCTTCGTGTGCCAAGCACTTAAATCTTTTCGTTATATTGTCTCTTTCTTAAACTTAAAGGATGAATAATCATGGTCCACCACATAATAATAGCATAATAGCATTAACAGAATATCTATGAAGCAGAGCAAATCTATTCTCAAATATAAGATGTGTTGTCCAACTAAACTAATAAACCTGTGATGTTGAAATTATTTAGTAATCCGTATAAATCTTAATAACATAGCTTCAGATGATATATCCAGGTAAGTTGTATTCTGTATTTGTCCCTTTAAAATTAAAACAACTATTTATTCCTCATAAAAATTGAATAAATTATTGATTATGCTTTATCTTCTTTTAAATAAATGTACATTTTGTCTTAACCACTTTGTTTTGGCATCTATCATTACATTAATTACACTGTTATTACTTCTCATTTTTCTATACTTTCTTTCTCACATTGTTTCCTTCCATGGGAGCCCAGCCCCATCTGTTTACCCTGATACACAGATTTCTGTTCTGGAATACAGCAGTATTCCTTATGCCTGCTGTTTTTCCTAGCAATTCATCCCTTTGTTCTAGGCATGAATGCTATTCTTAGTCCCAAAATGGTGAATGCTAAGATATCAGTAGTAGAGTGTGAGTTTTCATTCTTTTTTTCTCTTTACTTGTAGCAACAAGTTTGAATAGCCAGTTTCACAAGGTTCCTCTTATGACAAACATATATATATATATTCCTGTTATGACAAACACTTGGAAACCAGAAGTTAGCTAAGTAGTCTTTGATTGTGAATTAGTCTTTACTTGACTGCCTATTTTATTTCATTCTCATGAGAAAAAGCCAGTAACTATTACATAAAACTATTACTTTTCTTTTACATCATTATTTTAGAAATACAATTATCTTTTATGCATTTAAAATTGGAGCATGAGATACAAAGTAAAATATCAGCCAATAAAGCATTATGCACTCCTGTGTTATAATAAATTATGGCCCTCATTCTAAAAGGTGAATATACCTTAAAAGTACCTAATTTCAAAATACATTTTGTTAAGAAAAGGGCCTTTGACATGTGTTTTAGTTTTTAAAATGGTACTGCCATAGATTTTCCCTAAAAGTAGCACTGACATATGTACATACAAATAAAATAATATATATTTTTCTTATAATTAGCACAAGTTTACAATGCGAATGAATGAAATACTCTGACAAAGTAAACCGATGTAAACTTGGGGGCAATTAGTCATTGAGAATCTTTGTGTTTTTTAATTCTCAAATTACAGATAATTTTTTAAAAACTTCAGCCCCAGCCTTTCACATATTCATTACTTATCAAGATGCAAATATTGATAGCTCATTTTTCATTTTTTCTCTGAAAACGATCTAATTGACCTTAAAGCATTTTTTTTAAAATCAAACTCATAGAAATGGCTGACTTTTCCAACTTAAAAGCATTGCCATCAAAGATAAAAGCAAAAAAGATAATGCAATATAAGAACTGGAAACAAGGCTACTGCTCTTGACTTCACGATTCATTTGCTTTTTTTTATTTTTTATTTTTTGACAGAGTCTTGTTGTGCCTCCTCAGTCTGGAGTGCAACGGCAGAATCTCGGCCCACTACAACCTCCGCCTCCCAGGTTCAAGCGATTCTGTTGCTTCAGTCTCTTGAGTAGCTGAGATTACAGGCGTGCACCACCATGCCTGCCTAATTTTAGTATTTTTTTAGTAGAGACGGGGTTTCACCATGTCGGCCAGGCTGGTCTCAAACTCCTGACCTTATGTGATCCACCCGCCTCAACTTGCCAAAGTGCTGGGATTAGAGGCATGAGCCACCGCGCCCAGTCCATTTGCTTTTATATGTTAAGTTCTTTTCCAATATTAAAAACAATTATTTAAAAGTTTGGTGAAACATTTCCTTTGACTCTTAATTTATAACTATTTTTTGAAGGAGATTTTTGCATTAACAGAATTGTCTCAACAGTTCCCGAATCTTCACAATATATTTTACTTGGTGGAAAAATCATTTCACCTAAATTTCCTCTTACTCAACACATTTAATCCAGATATAATAAATTGAATCTATAATTAATAGATTAAAGAATGAAACTATTATAATCTATCATTTAATCCAGTCTAGTTTATTAAGAGTTTCATGAATGAATTAGACTTGTTTCAGATTGTATCCTAATGACCTATTTTATTAGATAGTTCTCACAATACCTAATAAAATAGACATTTATCTCTGAAAAAGCAATACTAATTCTGAACATCTTGGATAATATTTTCACCCTATTCAAAATTTTGGGGGGATATATAAGCTATTTTGAAGAGACCAGAGACGTTGTACTATTCAAGACCTGTATGACTGACCTGCTACAATTACTCATAATTGAAGCTTATTTAGTTCAAGGGTATTTGGTGTTCTGAAAATTGTTGTGAGGTATTTTTGAAGCACCTATGTTGTCTGGAGGATAAAGCCTGAGTCACATACCAGGAAAATTTAGGACCTGAGGAGTTTAGGAGCAGAGGGTGTGTGTGTGTGTGTGTGTGTGTGTGTGTGTGTGTGTGTGTGTGTGTGTTTTGATAGGGAGTCTCTGTCACCCAGGCTGGAGTGGAGTGGTGTGATCTCAGGTCACTGCAACCTCCGCCTTCTGGGTTAAAGTGATTCTCCTGCCTCAGCCTCCTGAGTAGCTGGGACTACAAGCACACGCCACCACACCCAGCTAAATTTTTGGGGGATTTTTAGTAGAGACAGGGTTTCATCATGTTGACCAAGATGGTCTTGATCTCTTGACCTCATGAGAGGTATACCTGGGCCCTACCTGGGCCTCCCCAGGTGTTTGGATTACAGGCGTGAGCCACCAGGCTCGCTGAAGCAGAAGTTTAATCGGTAGAAGAGAAAGAGAAACAGCTCCCTCTATAGAGGAAGGGGTCTCCAGACTGGAAAGGACTGGCTGGTGGCCAATGCACTGTTTTATAGTCCAGTTTGAGGAGGTGGTGTCTCGTTTACATAGGGCTCACAGATTGGTTCGATCAGATATGATGGTTAAATAGTGCATGGGAAAGGCTGGTCACCCCACCCTAATGTTCTTATGCCAATGGGTTTTCCAAATGATCTGAGCCATCTTATTTGCTCCTTACAATATAGGTGGCTGGTAGAGAAGGGAAGATGGAGCCGCCATTTGGAAAATGTCTAGTCCTTAGTTCCCACTGGCATTCACCATGCAAGCTCCCAGCTTGCAGAAAATGATTTGGGGCTGCTTTTCATTAAAAAGAAAAGTCTTACCAACTCCCATGCCCTTGCTGTCTGCCTCACTAATTCCTTATTAACTCTTATATCATTTTTGCACATTATGAGAGTTACATGTTAGCTAAAACGTTCACGTAGACATTATTTTCTAGCATACAAGCTATAACAAAATTCAGTTATAATGAAGCATTCTCAAATCAAATGCTTTGAAATGTGAACTCACATTCACTTGCTTATGGACTAATGAATTTTATATTGTTCTAACTGAGCAGATTGAGAACAGTTCAATGTAATTGAAATCTGTATTAGCAGAGTCTGGATAATCACTTGCTCTAACAGCAGTTGGCTGGTTGTTTTTTTCTTTTGTAGTTGAAGCCAGCCAACTTTAGGCTCTCTTAAAATAAAATGTTTAAAGTAGGTCACAGTTTTCTGATTCTTCCTGTTGCTAAGGTTATAATTCGTATTAGAATATTGTTTAAAGAAGAGGCCATTTAAATCAACTATTTCCTGAGCATTTTGCTTTAACATAATAATCTTTATGAAACCCATGATTTAAAGCTGTTGTTTAGCCAAGGTCATGATGGTGATGTCATGCTTCTTGCTGTCCAGGTGAAGGAGCTTATAATGAGCCTAAGACTGTCCTTTCCTTGGAGGACACCACAAAACAAGCATGGACCCTGTCTTCTTACATACATTATGAAATAACATAAATATGTTTCCTGACCATAGAAAAGAGAAGTTTTGTATTGGTCTTTTACCAATAAAAGATATATAAGATGGTAAAAAATATAGAATAAAAAAATAGAGCTAATTGTTTCATTTACACAGCGTTTCTTTAAATTACTTGATTATAAGAGTAAGGTGGGACTTTTGTTTAAAATGCACCTCCCCAAACACCTCCAGTCTTTAGAGCGTCTGGGGAATGCTCTATAAATTTGTATTTTTAATAAATGTCCCTAGGTGATCCTAATCATCAGCGGTTTAATGGACATTCTGCATTAAGGAACAAATAAACTACAACAATCAGGTGAAAATGCAAACAACAAAGCTGAAGTCATTACAACTTAGGTAAATTGAATCATTCATTATGTATGTAATTTTTGGAGAATAATATGAAGATGAGCATTATAAGCCAAGATCCCTAGGCAGGAATCCTGGGTTGAGAGGAGGGGTATCTCAGTTCATTTGGGCTGTTATAACAAAATAACACAAACTGGGTGGGTTATCACCAACAGAAACTTATTGCTCACAGTACTAGAGGCTGAGCGGTCCAAGATGAAGGATTCGGAAGATTCCATCTGGTGAGGCAGCAGTCTCTTCTCACCGTATCCTCTCAAGGTGGTAAGGACAAACAAGCTCTCTTAGGACTTTTCATAAGGGCACTAATCCCATTCATAAGGATTCCACCCTCATGACCAAATCACCTTCCAAAGGCCTCTCCTTCCAAACCCTTCACCTTGGGGTTAAGATTTCAGCCTACGAATTTTGCAGAACTGGGTCTCGCTCTGTTGCCCAGGCTGGAATGCAGTGGCGCCATCTTGGCTCACTGCAACCTTTGCCTCCTGGGCTCAAGTGATTCCCCTGCCTCAGTCTCCCCAGTAGCTGGGATCCCACCTTGGCTTCTCAACGTGCTGGGATTACAGGCATGAGCCACCATGCCTTGCCGGGGGTGTTACCAGTGTATCAAAAATTTTGAAAGCTCTCCAGGTGATTCCAATGTGCAGCCAGTGTTACCTCTTGTTTTAAATATTACAGGAGGAGAGCTACATTTAGTGTGAACCAAGTTCAACTTCAATATTTGATCTCTGGATTGAGAAAAACTGGTAAACTTCACTTTCATTTCTGGATCATTGCACTAATCTATAAGCCCTACAGTTAGAAGTTAATTTTAGTAATCATATTTTTATAGCATGATCTGAATATCTAAATAGCATTATGAACTCTATTATTACTTTAAATATTTTTTATATATAATTTGAAGTTTTTTTGTAGATAAGTATAACTGCTAATAATGACAGTTGAATTTCTTCCCTCTAAATACTTATTTTTTTCATCTATTTATTTTCATTACCAGCATAGCTAAGACCTTCAAACTCAATATTGTCTGTAAATTGGTTCCTGATTTTGACAGGACCACTTCTAATGTTTCATATTAAGATTTATGCTTGCTGTAGGTTTTTGATAAATTCACATTATCAGACTACAGAAAACTCCTTTTATTCCTAATTTTCCAAAAATTATAATAATCTACTGATGTTTATATGATCTTGATATTTATTGTATTATCATTTTCTTAATTTTATTTTTATTTACTTTCATTATTCTCATTTTCTGAATTTATTATTTTCTAATTCAGTTAGAACCTTATTTCACTAATTTTCATGTTTTGTTTGCTTATTATAAACATCTGTGACTATTAAATTTCCTTCACGTATTATATCCACAAGGTTTACATTAATATTTTCCTTTTCTTTTAGTTACAAATACTATTTGACCAATAAATAATTTTAAAAATCTAATTTAAATAATTGAAGACATATTAGCTTTTCTTTCCTTTTGGAGCTTAATTTTCATTAAGAAAAATTTCAAACATACAATAAGGAGATAAATAGTAAACCCCTATGTACCCAATAATGAACTGAAACAGCTAATAATTTAAAGTCATATTTTCTTCTTTTATTCCAATTATTCTCACCTCACAACCTCACTCATATATTGTATTTTAAAATATTTATCATTTACCTCAAAGATACAGCAAAAGTATACATCATTTTTTGTTTTTTTGTTGTTGTTGTTGTTTGTTTTTTTTTTTGAGGCGGAGTCTCGCTCTGTCGCCCAGGCTGGAGTGCAGTGGCCGGATCTCAGCTCACTGCAAGCTCCGCCTCCCGGGTTTACGCCATTCTCCCGCCTCAGCCTCCCAAGTAGCTGGGACTACAGGCGCCCACCACCACGCCTGGCTAGTTTTGTATTTTTTAGTAGAGACGGGGTTTCACCGTGTTCGCCAGGATGGTCTCGATCTCCTGACCTCGTGATCCGCCCGTCTCGGCCTCCCAAAGTGCTGGGATTACAGGCTTGAGTCACCGCGCCCGGCTCATTTTTTGTAATCTATAGTTGCTTCAGTATATATATAGCTAAAGTAAAAGTTAGCAATTATCACCTAATGTTATCAAATATTCAATTACTTTCAAATTCCTCTGATTTTCAGTTTTTCAATTCAGAATCAAAACAAGGCCCACACTTTACATTTGGGGTTATACATATATAGATTATATTTTATATTATAGATTATAACATGGATTATATTAAACTTTATAGATTCACATAGATTACATTTTGGAGTATACATTATATTTTATATATTTTTAAATATTTATCATTTATCTCAAAGATAAAGCCAAAGCATACATCATACTTTCTAACCTGTTGTTGCTTCAGCATATATCTAGCTAAAATAAAAGTCAGTAATTATCACCTAATCTTATCAAATATTCATTTATTTTCAAATTTCTCCAATTTTCAATTGTTCAATTCAGAATCAAAACAAGGTGCATACTTTGTATTTGATTAATATAGTAATTAAGTCTGTGTGTTTAATCTATATGTTTCATGTGGCTTAAAAAATACATAAAAGTACTTTTTGAAAAAAAAAATACTGTTTAAAAAGTGGATAGTTTGTTTTGTAAGATTTTCCATATCATAGATTTTGTAAATTGCACCCCAAAGGTACCCCTTTCCTATGTTCTATATTCCCTCTACACTTACAGATAGATCAAATCTAGGTTTGATTTTTTAAAAGAGTACTACTTATTCATAGGTAATGCCATATATATCTTAAAGGTATCACATCAAATGCGCTTCTGGTTGTCTCTTTTGAGGTAATGTTAATACTGACTCAGGTGTTATCACCCTCTTTCTTTCAATATTTATTTCCCAGCAACCTTTCACATGAAAGGCAGCCCTTGAAGATATTGCCTTGATTTACTATTTCATTTGGGTTTAAAAACTGATGATATTCTAACTCTATTAATCTTTCTGCATTCATTTTCTGAAATTCTTCTGTAAAGAATAACTTTTCCTTATCACCTATTAGGTTACTATAATTTATAGATCCAGTGGGAAAGGTTAAATATTTAATGGCTTTTCTTAGCAGTTTTCAGAATAACGAGGTGGTTTGTAAGCAAATCCAAATGTGAACAGCTTTGTTAGAATGTTTTGTTTACTGTCATTAATAACTCATAGATTTTAACATATTTATTATCTTTCACTTGACTGTAGTTTTTATTCTTTCCATTGTTTAAATTAGCCCATATTTTGCTCATGGGAGTCCCTTCAATATGGCTCAGTTATCTTTTGATATGACCCCGTAAGTATTTGCTTTTTGTCTTTTTCTACTACAGGCTCTTGTATATTTCCCATTTCAGATTGAAGTTATGTATTTCTGCTGTCTGCTCCTTTTTAGTGGAAAATGGCATTTACAGGACACTATATGAGGGCATGGGGTGCTCATTATTACTGGGTAATCATTTTTCCTAGACCTATTTAGAGAAAATACACTACGTTCACTGATATTGCTAACTCAAATTTAAGATGATGGTATTTTTACTAAGTTTTTGTTTCTTCTACACTTATGTTTGTGGTTTCCAATAACTTTAATGTAAATACTTGTTTATTTCATCCACATATCATTTTATATTAGTATTTAAAATACATTGTACATTATTTTAAAACCTACATATTTTGGTTCATATGTAATATATAAAATTGAAAAGAGTGATTCTAGTATTATTACTAATAATAGTATTGAAAACAGATTAATGTTTTTGTTTTTTGGTTTTTTTTTTTTTGAGATGGAGTGTCGCTCTGTCATCCAGGCTGGGGTGCAATGGTGCGATCTCGGCTCACTGCAAGCTCTGCCTCCCTGGTTCATGCCATTCTACTGCCTCAGCCTCCCAAGTAGCTGGGACTACAGGCGCCTGCCACCACACCTGGCTAATTTTTTGTATTTTTAGTAGAGACAGGGTTTCACCACATTAGCCCAGATGTTCTCCGTCTCCTGACCTCTTGGATCCACCCACCTCAGCCTCCCAAAGTGCTGGGATTACAGGTGTGAGCCACCACGCCCTGCCAATGTTTGTTTTTTTACAAACTTAAGCTATATTCTACTGTCTATGCTGCATATGTTGCTGTGTCTCAAAGTCACTTGAAATAATTCTTTTCTGTGGAATTAGACCATAACATATTAATCATAGTTATCTTAAATTCTGACGGTCTTGGCATGTAGGTGAAATCTGAGTCTGGTTCTGCGAATTGCTTTTCTCTTGACAATTAGTTTTCTCACGTGTTTTGGTGTGTCATAGTTTTCATTAAATAATGAGTACCATCTACAGAATAGTAGAGATTGAAGTAGTTTCAAAGCACACCTCTTTTTATGTCAGATTGCAAATAGGTGTGGTTGAAGCCATTGAATGAGTTGAGCTGGGCTTGGTGAACCACAGATTTCCAATTACTCAAGATGAAATGCTGCTACTTGGTGTTTAGTGTGAGTTTTAAATAGAGAGTTTCTATCAGTGTTTTTGCTGCACCCTCAGCTTTTGCTGAGGCCCTGCACCTGTATGACACAGATGCGGTAGTGAGACATAACCCAAGAAATCAGTGGCTATTGTTTGTTACTTAACTCAAAGCTCATGATTAGGACCAGATGGGGTTGTGCAGCTCTGTGCCAGCCATAGTCTTAGAGAGGCCACTTGTGCTCTTGGCTCAAGAGAGGGGCTTCCTCAGTGTTTCTGACACTTTCCCATAGTGGCTGAAATCTGCTTTGAGTCAGTGGAGTGTTTTGGGGAGTGCTCTGGTGTGGGAGCAAGTTTCCCGTCCCTTCTCTTGGCTGTAGATGATTTCTGCTTCATGTTGGTGCAAAACTCTTGATATGCAAAGGGTTTTTACCCTTTCCACATCAGCAGACGGCTGTGTTGGCTTTCATAATTTCTATTTTAAACACTGAATACACTGATCTTAATGTTTGTTTTTCTGTTTGTGGGTCCAAATGTCATCTTTGTTGTTTTGCTCACAACCTTACAGTACCTTGTTATAACACACGTTCATAATTTTTATTGATAGTTCATATTTTGTTAAACATAAGCTGTAGGGATTCTGAATATATAAATGACGTGTGCCTTCAATTAGAAAGTATTTCTACTTGGTTCAGAAGAGAAGGTGAAAAAGGGGTGGGGAAATTGAATTCACTAGCAGTCTTTTAAGAGAGGTTTCCTGAAAACCCCATGCTACCTCCCTTACGGCTCATTGGCCAGATATTAGTCAAATGGATACCTCCAGTGGCAACGCAATCTGAGAAAGGTAGCATTTACTCTAAACAGTTAAAATATAGAATTATATTATGTATAAAGAAGGCAAAAATGCACATTGGGCTAGTCAGCTAGCATTCTCTGCAAAAAAAAAAAAAAAGAAAAAAAGAAAAAGCACCTATAACACACGATTATTTTATTTCACTTCAATTTTTACAAAAATCATTCAGGATTCAAGTAATCTGTTACTTAATTCTTTAAGAACCCCATAGAGCAGAAAGAAAGTTCTCTACCCCTAGTTTTTGTTTAGGATATATATTACAAAACTCAGTCTTAGAGATTGTATGAGATGCCTAAGATAACACTGTTTTTAAAGGCAGTATTACATGCTCTTTCTCCAGGGATGTAAGTAAAGAATCCTACATTAGGTGTCACAAATCAGATTTTTAAAATCTTTTTCCCGGTAATAGTTCTATAACCTTATACCTCTCTGAGCTTCAATACTTGCAGCTAAAAATAAGCACTCTAATTCTTAGAGTTATGAATTGCAAATGAGAAAATGCAAGAAAAATGCTGTGACAGTAAAGGAGTGCTGAAAACCAGTATGCAACAGAATAGTAGGATACATCCATCTGTTACAAATTATTAAAACAATTAATATACATGAAATATTGTGCACATATTGCCTAAAGCATTGCTAGCAATTGATAAATATTTGTTAAAAAATTAAAAGTGTGAATATTTGTAGTATATATGGTATTTGGTTTTTGTTAATGCACTTTTCTCTGCATTTTCAGGTACATGAACGAGCTAACCTTAGGCATTCACTTATCTTAGCATTGTGGATAGGTGGGGAAATTCAGTTTGCTAAGATAACTGGAAAGCAAAGGGAATAAGTTAAAATTAACCTTCTAAATTAAAAAATAACGCTTTTCAGAATTATCAGAATTTCTTTGGAGTAGAAAATTTCTCTAAACGTACTTCTCATGTTATGTAGTGACAGCTAGTCTAGTTACCAGTCCATAAAGTTTCTTCCATAGTATACTTAGGATATCAGTTTCTTTGAGGACTCTCAGCCAATAAAGCTTGTTATATTAAGATGGAAGGGCTCTTGTGTAGAGCAATTTAAAAACTTGAAACGCTCACCTTCCAGTAGGAGGTATAGGGAATTGTGTTCAGATGTTTGTCCAGATCTTTGTCTCAGACCCACTTGTAATTTGGGTGGGCACAATCTATTCAGATGCCAGTGTGGCTAGAATATAAGCAGGCAGAAAAATGTGCAAAGAGACTGGTCTAGCCTCCTGGCCTACATCTTTTTCTCATGCTGGACGATTCCTGCCCTCGAACATTGGACCCAAGTTCTTCAGTTTTGGGACTGGGGCTGGCTCTCCTAGCTCCTCAGCTTGCAGACAGCCTATTGTGGGACCATGTTATTGTGTAATACTTAATAAACTCCCCTTTTTATGTATTTATATATACTAGTTCTGTCCCTCTAAAGAACTTTGACTAATACAGTCATGTATCTGCATATGTATTTTTATGTATATATGTGTGTGTGCACTAATATGAACTGGCACTTCATCTTTTATATGTGAATTTTATGTAAATAAGAGAAAAGGTCATTATAACAGGTAATAATGTCATAGAGATAAGGGTGTGCTCACTACAAAACAAAACGAAAACATGGTTTTCTTCTTCGTAACACTAATGAAATTCTTTGGCAACTTTTCTGTGTAGTCACAATTAATAATCTTATCTGCTAGAGAAAAGTACTCTCAAAAGACTGACAAACCTGAATTTTCAAGATAAATAGGAATGAATACCCCAGCATTTTTCATGGGCAGCATTCATATCTAAAATAAAGAGAATACAGTTTATGTAATTATTTATTATTTAGTTATTACATAATGCCATAGAGGCACTGAATGGATGGAAAGAGTAAAAAGAGAAAGCATTTTCCTAGTTTGAGAGCTCATGGACAATTCTACCCTTCCTAGTATACAGCAATATCCAGTTTTTTTCCTAAAAAAAAAGCTTTATGCCATTATGTCTGAATAATATTTCATTTTAACTTGAGGTCTTCTGCTCCTCCAGTGGATCCCTTTCTAAAGGCCAATTATATTAAATATAAATCATGAAACTTGGAACATACAGATTTATACTATAGGAACTTAATTTGTTTTCAACTTTATAGCCTCTTTGTATCTTAAATGCCCTATCCCGAAAGACATATTATGGCTATTTCCTTCAAATCCTGTGCTTTTCTACATTTCTTTATTCCAACCTCTGTTCTTAAAGCAATCATTTTACTAGGCCCAAATTAAAAAAAAAAAAATCACTCAAGTTGTTCCTGACAATGTTCACTGCATATGATTCCTTTCTTCTAAACTCCTACAGCTTTTTATTATGTGCCTCTATCACGAGTATCCACAAACCTGTATCATATATATTATTTGTATGTCTTTACCATAAACTAGGCGGGGACATGGTTTATACATCTTTGCACCACTTCCTATTTACCTCATAATACCTAGAACAATGCATTGAATTGTGTGAAAAAATACTTGATTGTTTAAATCTATCAGAACTTAGGGATGTTTAACACCTTACTCACATTTAATTTCACATGCCATAGCCATTAATAACCTGAGTAAACAAAGCTGTCAAACCAAAACTCTCACACACACAACAGACATTCATTACTGAGGCAGACATCATACAAACACTAGGTAAAAACGTTAATATTGTATGCTCAGCAAAAATTTTCAAAACTTTTACTTATTTCCAAACAGAATTATCCACAGATACATTTATGTAGCAAGAGTCAGTATAAAAACAGTTAAGGGCTGGGCACGGTGGCTCACACCTGTAATCCTAGCACTTTGGGAGGCCAAGGCAGGTGGATCATTTGAGGTCAGGAGTCCGAGACCAGCCTGATCAACACGGTGAAACCCCATGCCTACTAAGCATAAAAAGATTAGCTGGGCGTGGTGGTGCATGCCTGCAGTCTCAGCTGCTCAGCAGACTGAGCCAGGAGAATCGGTTAAACCCAGGAGGTGGAGGTTGCAGTGAGCCAGGATCACGCCACTGCCCTCCAGCCTGGGTGACAGAGACTCCCTCTCAAAAAATAAGAAAAAAATAATAATAAAAATAAACCATTTAAAAATTAGGACATAAAGGCAGTGAAATTTAAAGAAACTTTCCCAAAGGTAACTGTATTTTGCCTTTCTATCAAATGAAACACTGCCTTAATATTCCTAGTTTTAGTATACCATAGGTTGTACATCTGTCACATCCTCATATATATGAAATTTCAGCTGCTCTTATTAGGCTTTTAGATGAGCAATAACTGCCCCATGGCAGAAACCTTTCACTGACAAGAACCTGTGGAAGGGCCTGTGACTTTTCTTCTTCATTCTCATTCCCGAGTCAGGCTTTCAGGGAAGCCTTGTGCAAATATAAGTAAGAAGTTGTCATAATACCTTTAAAAACAGTCGCTGGCTAGTAATTGCAATATCTGTGAAACTACTTGTACTACTCTGCCCCTATAGAGAATAATGTTACTAAATGTAGTATATTATCATGAGAGGGAAAGTGATGTATGTACGCATATATTTATCATATATAAACTTGGTGCTGGAATAGCTGTATTAAAACTTGAATAGCATTTTCCCAAGATGACTTAGACTTTGTGTATTTTAGTAACTTTCTGGTTTTACATCACTTTCAGGTAGCTGATACAGACTTCTGAACGTTAATATTATGACCTCAATGTACAAGATTGTAGAGAAAAAAAATTATTTTAAAAAACCACCTTACTTAAACTTTTAAATGTTCCATTCTACTTGCCCAAAAAGCTCTAGAAAAAAGCTTTCCGTGTTTTATAAGGAAAAAAAAAAACATCTTTTTCATCTACAAGTTTCTTTATATGAGAAGAGTCAAAGATTTATCTCAAACCTAGAAAAAAAATTATTTTTATCCAAAGGGCAATGCTATTCTGAAAATTTTGCCCAGGTACTAAAGCCCTTAGAAAAGTAATTTACTAGAAATTCTATTCATACACGCAAATGAATAAAACTGTCTAGACCGCTTTCAAGAAATGAGATATTTGTCTGGCAGGACAATTCCCTGAAAAAAATGGGTTTGGGGGAAATCGTCAGGCTCTCTATCTCCCCTCTTACCTATTCTATGCAAAACTCCAAGTCATTTCGTGTCCGGAATTGGTGGGTTCTTGGTCTCGCTGACTTCAAGAATGAAGCTGTGGACTCTGGCAGTGAGTGCTGGTATTTTTAAAGATGGTGTGTCGGAAGTTTGTTCCTTCTAATGTTGGGATGTGATGGGAGTTTCTTCCTTCTGGTGGGTTCGTGGTCTTGCTGACTTTAGGAGTGAAGCTTTCCGGTGGGTTCGTGGTCTTGCTGATTTCAGGACTGAAGCTTCAGACCTTCCTGGCGAGTGTTACAGCTCATAAAGGTGACGTGAATCCAGAGAGTCAACAGCAGCAAGATCTATTGCAAACTGCAAAAGAACAAAGCTTCTACAGCCTGGAACAGTACCAGAACCAGTTGCTGCTGCAGCTTTTCTTCCCTTATTTCGCCCTGCCTACATCCTGCCGATTGGTCCATTTTACAGAGTGCTGATTGGTCCATTTTACAGAGTGCTGATTGGTCCATTTTTACAGAGTGCTGATTGGTCCATTTTTACAGAGTGCTGATTGGTGTGTCTACAAACTTTTAGCTAGACACAGAGTGCTGATTGGTGCATTTACAATCTTTTAGATAGAAAAGTTCTCCAAGTCCCCACCTGACCCAGAAGCCCATCTGACTTCATCTCTCAATTATACTGTATCTGTATCAAAAGAGAAAAGGGGGACGGGCGCGGTGGCTCAAGCCTGTAATCCCAGCACTTTGGGAGGCCGAGACGGGCAGATCACGAGGTCGGGAGATCGAGACCACCCTGGCTAACATGGTGAAACCCAGTCTCTACTAAAAATACAAAAAACTAGGCGGGCGAGGTGGCGGGTGCCTGTAGTCCCAGCTACTCTGGAGGCTGAGGCAGGAGAATGGCGTAAACCCCGGCGGCGGAGCTTGCAGTGAGCTGAGATCCAGCCACTGTACTCCAGCCTGGGCGACAGAGCAAGACTCTGTCTCAAAAAAAAAAAGAAAAAAGAAAAAAAAAAAACAGAAGAGGGAATATGTGATATATCAACATTGTATGTATTTATAAAATATACATTATAATCTGTTTAAGGTAATAAGGAATAATTTAGCTAAAATATTATTCATAACTTAGAAGTCAAGATAGTGACCAAACAATATTCCATCTGTCTAAGCAGGGGCTCAAGGAATATAAAGGAAAATTGGAATAACCCAAAAATGACTGATGAAAGTAGATTCCTACCTTGGTGAGGGACCAAGATGGAATGAATAAACTAGGTGTCTAGGTATCAGATTATACATCAGGTTTATTCCAGTTTGGAGGTAATATCTTGAGCAAACCACAACAAAAGGGGACAGTTTACACACAGCTTTCACATAGAATCCTGCAGAGGGGAACTTCTCTCTGACCACCTGAGAATGAGAAGTTTGCTCTCAAACATCCCTCCATCAAAAGCAAAAGGGTCTTGTCCTTTGAGCCAAAAATGAGTCATTTTCTGTAACGTACATAGAGGGATGCATGGTAGAGAGACTTCTTTTATTTTCTATGTAATTTTGGGGGGTAAGACCATTTGTCACACAGAAAATTACTAAGTCCATTAGTGAGGACTATTGAAATTGAAGGCCAGTACAGAAATTACAAATACAGTGGAAACTATTCTCTGATTTCACACTCAGGTTCACAGAGACTATGTATCGTTTTATAGAGCAATTTATTTAGTAGTTTCCTTAAAGAGCACTATCAATTCTTCGCATAGTTAAAGCTCACTTCCTGAACTATTTCCTTTCAGCGTATACTAAATAACTGTTTATTTAATTACCACAGAATTGAAAAGTATGCCTGTGGGCAACTGCCAGCTATTTTTAAAGCCATATTCTCTACTTCAGTTAAACATAAAAGTGGTATGCCTTCATGAGGAAAATTTATACCTGTCTATACCAGAAGACAAACTGAAACGAAACAAGAAAAGGGAAAACATTCCATGCACTTTTATTTGAAGATCCAGATGAAGGTACCCCAAGCAGCTTGAGATGTAATGATGGAAACCAGTTTGAGAAGACCCATCATCTCTAATTTCCCTCTGATTATGAAGTAATACAACAAAGCTACAGTAAGTGAACTGATATGGTGGTGAATGCAAACTGTTTCTAACTTCTCTCATTTGCTGGCTGGTGTCTTTAAAGGTAGCGTGGCATTTCATTAGCATACGTTTTATTTAGTCTATTTCTAAATTTAAAAATGTATATATCTGTTATTTTCACACATTAGGAAGGATGTTAAAGATACCTATTTCTGTTTCTAGTAAATAAAGCTTATTGAAAGTCTTTTTTGTATTTGTTAAGAATCTTTTTCATTAACAGTGGTTATTTTCTAATATTGGAGTACACTGATACTTCCATGGGTCATTGATGTCAGCAAAGCTTGCTTGCCTAGGCATTCTCATTCGTATAAATTACTTTGATGGTAATCCGGCTATTTCCAAACACAGTGATCTCTTCTGAGTTCATCCGTACTCTTTGCAGCTGGCCCCTTCTTTATGGCCAAATCACTTGGCTCTGGGTGGGTTTTCTTCTATTGCTTCTCAAACTTCCACTCTAATTTGAATTAGCATTTGTAAAATCACTGCCCAAATTTCTGATTGTAATCTTAACAAGCGTGTAAAGACAATAAAACAAAAGATGTTGCATAATTTTGTTGTAGAAAAGTAAATCCTACTGCCTTCTGTGATATATTCAATAATAAATTTGTTCCTTTCCTAAATTTCTATTGTAATTTTGCAGCATGTTTATTTTGCTTTGCATTATATATACATATCTGTATGCACGTCTTAGCCTCCACCTTAAATTTTATTCTCCTTCATAATAGAAAAACACTTAATGACCTTTATAATCCTTTGTTCATTCTAATGTAAGGTTGGTGCAAAAGTAATTGCAGTTTTTGCAATTTAATGTAAAAACCACAATTACTTTTGCACCAACCTAATACAATACCTTCAGTGAGTATCTGAGAAATGTAAAGTGCATTTGCTTTAAGACAAAAGTCTTGGTAAATTCTGTGGATTTACAAAATTTGAGCAAAGTAATATCTGAACACACGAAAGAAATCTAGAAGTAAAAACAAAATATAAACAAACAAAGAGAACACACTATAAAATACTATACTGTAAGCAGTGAGAGGTGACAACATGCTAGCCGCCCTGGCTTCAGCCCGCCACAGCACTGTGAGAGCCACTCTGTGGGCTGGCTGAGCCAGGAGCCGGCTCCCTCTGCTTGCGGGGAGGTGTGGAGGGAGGCTGCAAGCCTGCGCTCACAGGCCAGCGCGAGTTCTGGCGGGCGCGGGCTAGGCAGACCCTGCACAAGGAGTGGCCGGCCAACGCTGCCGGCTTAGGGCAGTGAGGTAAAAGCTTAGCATCCTGGACGGCAGCTGCGGAGATCGCGCTGGGTCCCCCAGCACTGCCGGCCGGCATGCACTGCACTCGCATTCTCGCCAGGCCTCAGCCACCTCCCCGCGGGGCAGGACTCAGGACCTGCAGCCCTGTCCGGCCCCCTCCCGGGCTCCGTGGCGCCCACTCCCATTGACTGCTCAAGGGCTGAAGGGTGCAGGCGCGGGTCTGCCTGCAGCCCCAGTGCGGGATCCAGTAGGTGAAGTCAGCTGGGCTCCTGCATCTAGTAGGGACTTGGAGAGCTTTCATGTCTAGCTAGAGGATTGTAAATGCACCAATCAGCACTCTGTGTTTAGCGCAGGGACTGGAAATCCACTAATCAGCACCCTGTCAAAACGGTCCAATCAGTTCTCTGTAAAATGGACCAATCAGCTCTCTGTAAAATGGACCGAACAACAGGATGTGGGTGGGGTCGGATAAGGGAATAAAAGCAGGCTGCAGGAGCCAGCCAATGGCAACTGGCTTTGCTACCCGTCCACATTGTGGAAGCTTTGTTCTTTTTCTCTTTGAGGTAAATCTTGCTGCAGCTCACTCTTTGGGTCCACACGGCCTTTATGAGCTGTAACATTCACCATGAAGGTTTGCAGCTTCACTCCTGAAGTCAGCGAGACCACGAACCCACCAGAAGGAAGAAACTGCGGGCAAATCTGCACATTTGAAGGAACATCTACCATCTTTAAGAGCTGCAACACTCACCGCGAGGGTGCGTGGCTTCATTCTTGAAGTCAGCGAGACCAAGAACCCACTAATTCCAGACACAGTAGTACGTATAAAATTAAGTTTATAAAGAAAAACATCTTCTGTCTCACCTTTCTCAACGCCGTTTTCCTCCTTAGAGAGCTATGCTTCCTTTGTTTATGCTTTTAGTTTTTTTTTTTTTAGCACTTCTCATATAATTAGTAATTTGTATTTCTGTCATGACTTCCCAGTTTAAAATATTTAAAATTGATTTCCCGTCAGTTATCAAAATTGACTTGTCAGTAGTTGGCTTATTGACTTCACATAGAAAAAGTTTGTTGATTTGTATTGTAACCATTTTCTCAACCCTTATCTCAATATACTTAGATCAGTGTTTCAGTTTATCTGTCACCTCTTACATAATATACTTGAAATCAAACTCATGTCAGACATTTACAAGTGAATCACAATAGTCAACCTCTGTTGGTAGTGGCTAGGTGCACAGAAAACAACCCTTCACTCCATGTCTTTTACACACAACTTATGTATTAAGGTCATGAATGATCCTAGCAAAAACTACATTTTCTGGCCTACCTTGAAAGAGAGGTAGCTAATAGAGTAAGAATAGGAATAATTTGGTGGTATTTTCAGAAAAGCTCTTTAAAGGAGCTGACTCAGTTATATAAGTAAATTCTCTTGCTCTTTTCCTTTTCTCCTTCTGAAAGTGGACATGATGGTGTGAACTTGCACGATGGTTTGCACTAATGAGTTCATGTTGGCGGTGGAAGAAACATGCTGAGCTAGGATGGTGAAACAGAAAGCCTGAAATCTTGATGGCCACTGGAACTGCCATAATAACCCTAAGCCACCAGTATCTGAACTACTCTTAAATGAGAGAAAAATAGCCGGGGGTGGTGGCTCATGCCTGTAATCCCAGCACTTTGGGAGACCGATCATGAGGTCAGGAGTTCAAGACCAGCCTGGCCAACATAGTGAAACCCCATCTCTACTAAAAATACAAAAATTAGCCAAGCATGGTGGCACGCACCTGTAATCTCAGCTACTTGGGAGGCTGAGGCAGGAGAATTGCTTGAACCCAGGAGGCGGATATTGCAGTTAGCTGATATCACACCATTGCACTCCAGCCTGGGCCACAGTTCAAGACTCCATCTCAAAAAAAAAAAAAAAAAGAAAAGAAAAGAAAAGAAAAGAAAAGATAATTCTAATTATTTAAAACAATGCTATACAGGTTTTAGTCATATCATCCAAACATATTTTAAGTGTTATGTTGACAAAATACCATATATTAACAGAAAACAAATGAACGTAATTTCGGGTAATTGAATGAGGGAAATGAATGGATTATACAATCCTGAAATTTGCATTTTTTTAGAATATAAGGTTAAAGATAGAGTTAATGGTTTGATATACAATTAAACACGAGTATGGACGGATAACATATTATTAAACACAAGAGTATGGAGGGATAACATATATTATTATACTAAGGCAAATGATGTCTCAGATCTGTCTGACTGAATGAATGATAATTCAATAAGAATAGAAGCCAAAACAAACCTCTTAATCTTTGTAAAATTCCTGTCAATAAAATTATTACGGTATTCCTTTCAAACTTCCAAGAAAGCTAAAGCTAGTTCCTACTTAGATGGATCTGGAAACCCCTGATGGATTATAGTAGTATGTGCGTGTAATAGAGACAGCGAGTGAGAGCACTAATTTATGAATAATAATTCTGCTATAAAAGAAATTATATACAGCATGTGGTCTATTTTATAGCTAATAATAAGCATTTATAATTATACAATACTATGTTAAAGGCATCATATGTTACTGTAGGTCACTAGCAATATTTCATCTTCAAAACAATCCTGTAAGTAGGTACTGTTGTTACTCCATTTGAGGAAACTGAGGCATAGAGATACCTTGTCATTTACTCAGGGTTACAGAGCTCATCAATGTTGTCACTAGAATTCAGATATAGGTAATTTATTCTCAGAGTGAGAACATTTAACCATTTGTCTTCTCATATCATACTGGCTTTTACCCAATAATAAATAATTTTCAAGAAAAATGTAAACTATTGTTTTCTTTAATAACTCACTGTCAATGTATTCACCACCCCTTCACAAGCCATCCCTTCTTCTGTGTTTCTTGTATATTTTTCAATTGGTTAATCTTTCCAACTGTTTGAAACTAGCTGTTTATAAATTGTCTCCCTAAGGATATAATCAATTCTTTGAGTCAGCTAGCCAAAGTACAAAGTACAAGATTAATTTAACTATTCAAAGTACATAAATAAATTAAGCATGGCCTGTAGAAGACCATACGTAAATGTCTAATAAAGAAATGCATGGGGCCAAGTGCATTGGCTCACGCCTATAATCCCAGGACTTTGGGAGGCTGACTTGGGCAGATCACAAGATCAGGAGTTCAAGACCAGCCTGACTAACATGGTGAAACTCCATCTCTACTAAAAACACAAAAATTAACTGGGCCTGGTGGTGCGTGCCTGTAATCCCAGCTGCTCAGGAGGTTGAGGCAGAAGAATCGCTTGAACCCGGGAGGCAGAGGTTGCAGTGAACCGAGATCGCGCCACTGCACTCCAGCCTGGGCGACAGAGCGAGACTCCATCTCAAAAAATAATAATAAAATCAATCAATCAGTCAATCCAAATAAATGCATGGTTGTATACTTTAATTCTAGTGTTCCTTTCAGCTCTGCATTCCTGTGTCCATGGTATGTTGAGAACCTCTCAGTGTGTTTTCCCCAATTATTTCTAGTTTTGTTACCTTTGAAAACCAGCTTTTAAAATATTTTCATGTTTGCTTCTGCAAATTCTACAATTGAACTTAACAGCTTCCTTAAGTTTGATACCCTTTCTGTCAAGATTCTGCAAGCCTCTCTTGTATGCTAAATTCTTGATATGAAGCTAGGTTAAATTTTGTCATTTGCTGATCAGTTTTTATCTGCTTTCTCCATAACCAGTATCACTTTAGATGTGCAACCACATGTTCTCTCAGCTGTTCCTCTTCTTGTCTCCAACTATCTCATTTATTCTGATCTTAAGTCTATTTCATACCAGTTTAATATTTTCCATCTTATCTCACTACTCATTTCCTCATCTTCATAACTCTACCTTCATTGCCTAGAAAGGCTCTCAAAACCATTCCAAAAGTCAGACAGAAATGTTATGGACTCTGGTTGTAAAGTTAAGTGAATTTTAAAAATTTAAGGCTTAAGATATTACTTCATATTCATTTTAGAAACAAGAATAGAAAAACAAGTGACTAAATTGCTCTTGACTGGATATTATTTTGAGTACTAATAATCATTTTAATTTCTTTCCTTTTATCTTTTTTTTTTTTTTTGAGACGAGATCTCACTCCGTCACTCAGGCTGGAGTGCTGTGGCACAATCATAGCTTACTGCAGCCTCCAACTCCTGGGCTCAAGCATCCTGGCACTTGAGATTACAGGCACGCACCACCACACCTGGCTAATTTAAAAGAAAAATGTGGAGATGAGATCTCACTGTGTTGCTCAAGCTGGTCTTGAACTGCTGACCTGGCCTCAAGTAAGCTTCCCACCTCAGTCTCTCAAAGTGCTGGAATTACAGACATGAGCCACAGTGCTTGTCCTCTCTTTGTTCTTCTTTAATAAAATAAAATATTATAAATACTTATTCCTGATATTCTAGCAAATAAAGACATCTAATAGTAAATATTCCTTTTAAGAAAGGCATGACCTCTAGTAAAACATTTTTGCCAGAAATGTGAAATAAATATTTTAGAAATAAAGATGGCTGTGATATTCTACAAAATAAGTTTACAGTATATATAACTGAATGTTAACGAAATACTTAAAAGTGTCTGTCAAAATTCATTCTTATTTGGGTGCTTTAGGGGAAATAGGAGAATCGTCCATTTAAGGAGAGAGTAATGGGACAGGAAGAGGAGAGGGGAGGGGGTGGAATTCTGGACTGAGAAATTCTGAGAGTAAGAGACTTACCAGCAAACAAAACTCTTCTCTGTGATTTGATGACTTCATAGTCACAGAAATGTGCTCTAACTACTTATATAAAATTCCTCCAGCAACAACATTAATTGGGAAGAAATCAGAGACAGAAGCAATAGGATGTACTGTGCATTCTACAGCACTACACAGGCAGCCAGAGCTGCACATTAGACTCTGGCATGAAAACCTAACCCTTGACTATTGAGTTTTAAGGAGCATAACTAAGTGAACACTATCTCTTTCCATGGTGAAATTAAGTACAGGACACAATCACCATATGAAATGGAAAAATGTCTTTGATTTAGCCCTATCCTACAATCTCACATTTCCTGTTTGGTTGAAACAGCTTCACTATTAGGCCTACAAGCCAGTGTGTGAGGCTTCCACGTGCAGCCCAATGGCAGAGTAAAGCCGTGACAACACCTTTCATGCCTGTGTTCATGTTTAGAGAAGTGCCAGACTCCATCTATGGTGTACGTGGACTTGGATCCAAAGATTGCAGTTGACTAGGACTGATTTTCTGAAGCACTGGCCTGTAGCTAGGTTTTACGAAGGTTTTCAGGAAGGTGACTCTGTTATAGGAGACAGGCCAGTAGGAAATCAGTTTTAAACAAGTTAAGATTTTCCCCTCATTACTCTTAACTCTTTCACTCTTGGAGGGACCTACTGCCATCTAGTTCATTTCATGCCACTGCAATCTACTCCATCCCTTCATTCACAATATTTCAAAGGTAACAATAAGTCATCTCCAGATTGCCAAACACATGGTTATCTTTAATTCATTAATACACTTTATTGCTGTGATATAAGAAATAGCTGACTCGTGTGCCTTTTCAAGTCAATATAAACTTCTTTTAAAATTATGAACAAGAATATATGCCTGGGGTATTTTCTCTATACCTGAAATACAGATATTGAGATTTATTTATATTCTTCAAATAATTATATTAAAATGTAAAACATCATTACTGTATATTTTAGAATTCATTTTATATTTATTGATTTATTTTCTTGCTTTAATTATGTTTCTGTGTTCCCAATTTTTAATTTAGGCAGATTTTCCATTATTACTAATGTAAAATTTTAAAAAACATTATTTTAATAGTCAATACATAAACACTAATGTAGTTTATGACTTCCCTAACTCTGCCTGTTCATAGACCTACACCATTTTTCTTTGGGGATAAAGTTTTTCTTTTAAATAATGGATGTGAGTATTAGTCTTTAATGTCTGAAAAGACAACTTCATCATCAATCTTGAATGACTTTTTAAGATATTACTGGAATAGAATACTAGGTTGAGAGTAGTGAGGGTTGAAGTGGGTTGAAGACACTACTTTCTGGTAGTCTGGCATTTATTGCTACTGATGAAAATTTTCCTTTTGGTCTTATTGTTTTCCTTTGTAGATAATCTCTTTTTCTAGAATCTTTTAATTTTTTCATTTCCTATTTAAGTATATTTTTATTTTTCCTGTTCTATATAGAACCTAACACCTTCATTTTACTCAATTCTGGAAAAGTCTCAGCCATTTGGGTTTTTACTAATTGCATTGTCTTTTTTTTAAGCTCTTGTAAGAGCTTTTTATCTCAGTAGGCTTATGCTTTTGTTGTATTTGTTGCTATCATATATACATTATTTATACATGTTATATATGTTATATATGTATGAGAGAGATTGTGATTTTATAAGTATTTTCTGAAGACTGTCAAGTAATTGGTTAGAATTTTCTATTATTTGGGGAAATTGGTGCCTTAAATATGCTTATTTTTAATTAGTTTTATATGCTAGTACATGCTCATTTTATTGCAAGATGTTTCTTATGTAAATTTAATTTTTTTTATCCTGTTAGATAATTTTAAATCAAGATTACTCTGGTCTTCTGTTTCCCCAAAAAATCATGTGAGGGAAGTTTGCATGGGTGTCTTCCACATTTTGGGGCAACATTCTGCTTAGCATCATACTATACAATTGTGATAGTTAGAACATTTATTTTTATATTTAGTATCAGCAACCTGATGGAGGTTGCAAGAAGCTAGAACTGTGTATTTTTCTGTTGTGGTCCTCATCTCTGCACAATTTTTGTATTTTTGGCTTCTGTCACCACAGCTGTATACTTGCTGCCACATACATACAAACACACATGATGTACACTGTAAATCTCAGTGACCTCAATCACTAAACTACCAAAAGAAAACTTGGATACCTGTGACCCCTCCGGCAGTCTAAACGTAAAACCCATCTCTGTGGTGGGATTTTTGCTAGACGTAAGTGTATTCAAATTGATTTCATGGTTAACATCTGATAATTCCATGAGGCAAAGATGACTCTATGAGGTGAGTTCCCTTCCGTATTGCACATGACCACGCAATGGAGAAAACTGCCTGGGCCCAGGTGTTAGGTGGTATCACGTTTCAACTTACAAACAATCTGTCATTTTCACCAAACCCTTTCCATAGCGTTGAGTTTCTGAGTTGGAATGGATTTTGAGGTCAGCACTTCCCTCCAGTTTTGGTGTGAGGAAATGGTATGTGATCTGATTTATTTGATGTTAGTAACTGTCTTCTTGGATACATCTTCATCCGTTGCTGTAATAAAAGCTTAGTAAAGACCATCTTGTGAAGGTAACCATCTTGTTACCTCAGGAAATGTGCACAGCTCCAGGAATGTTACTAATTTGTTTATGGGTTTATTCTCTCAAGCCCTCTCCCCAATATCATAAGAGCAGAAATCATGTCTTCCATAATAACCACAACATTCCCTGCTCTTAGTGCAGTGCTTGGAAAAGAGTAGACACTCAGTGGTGCTGCCTGAATAAATATTTGTCTAACCGATGGATGCATAGTTAGGCTTCAAGTTGTCAGCCCTCCTCCCTCCAATCTATTATGAATTCAAATAGATCCACGAGAAACAAAGTGGTGAGTGGGGAGACATAAATATGCCTGTAAATAATCTCAAAGCTAGGCCCCAGATCCAGCAAAATATGTTAGCATGTATGTTTAATTCCTCTTGGTCATTTCAACCAGTATCCAAAAAGGATCAAGGGGAAAATTTGGGAAGTTTGAAAGTCTGCTCTTATGCATGCCACTCACTGTCTTTTAGGGAATCCTCATTTCCTCTCCTGAAGTTAGTTATCTTTGTCTACCTTGGCTTTTTGGTTTACTTCTTACCATTTCAGACTTCTCAATATAATGTGTTATTTTTTTTTCCAAGTCCACCCTTGATCTTTCTTCTCTTTATATATATTCTCTATGAATAACTACCTGATAAATATATATGTATGTGTAACTAGATCTGTCCCAAGCATCTCACACATATCTCAAACCAAATTCATTATATTTTTTCCATTTCCTATTTTAGTCAATGGCACCTTGAGCATTGCAGTTTCCTAAGCCTTTCCATTCATTCATCAATTATTCCATCTACTTTTTAGGCATGATGGGAAAAGACCCATTTATTTAGCACCTACTATATTCTAAGAACCGTACTAGATACAGGGTCAAGTAAAACATGGTTCCTGAACTTATTGAAATAGCAAAAAAATAATGAGTATGAAACTACTGTTGAATGCCCTGATACATCTGTGCATACAGGCATATGGAACATATAACATTTAAATCTGAATAAGAAAAGTTTTAAATGAGTTATTTTCTCTTTTAAACGAAAAGAGGTTTGATGAAAATGTAGAAATTAGCTGCATGAAGAAAAAGGAATGCTTTATCTAGTCAAAGGAAAAAAAAATATGTTTAGATATATGTCCGTGAGCCAGGATATGTTAAAGACCCCAGTTCTATGCTAGAGGGTATCTGGATATCATGGTTATAACTCATTTCAAACCTTCCGTTTGTACCCTATGCTCACTGCCAATTTTGCAAGATGGTCCCAGAGGTTTTTGCTTACTCATAAACATTGAGAAGCATTAAGTGAGGTTCAATTTTCAAAGCAGTTACCTAAAAAGAAATAACGGTTCTCTTTCCCCTCCAGATGGCTAAATGTCTTTAGACTGTCTACAGCCTTGTGCTTTCACTGGAGTGTTAAAAACACTCTGAATTGTAAAATAATTCTTTCTGAGCTATAACTTTTCAGGAGTCAAAAGAGGACAATGAATGTCTTAGAACAGATAAAAATCTCCTTACAAAAGTGAACCAGGAATTTAAAATAAGATAAGTTGTAGAATTTGTTAAAATTTGCATTTAAGCCGGGCACGGTGGCTCACGCCTGTAATCCCAGCGCTTCGGGAGGCCGAGGTGGGCGGATCACCTGAGGTCAGGTGTTTGAGACCAGCCTGGCCAACATGGCGAAACCCCATCTCTACTAAAAGTACAAATATTAGCCAGGCATGGTGGCGGGTGTCTGTAATCCCAGCTACTTAGCATGCTGAGGCAGAAGAATAGCTTGAACCCGGGAGACAGAGATTGCAGTGAGCCGAGATTGCACCACAGCACTCCAGCCTGGGTGACAAGAGTGAGACNATAAGATAAGTTGTAGAATTTGTTAAAATTTGCATTTAAGCCGGGCACGGTGGCTCACGCCTGTAATCCCAGCGCTTCGGGAGGCCGAGGTGGGCGGATCACCTGAGGTCAGGTGTTTGAGACCAGCCTGGCCAACATGGCGAAACCCCATCTCTACTAAAAGTACAAATATTAGCCAGGCATGGTGGCGGGTGTCTGTAATCCCAGCTACTTAGCATGCTGAGGCAGAAGAATAGCTTGAACCCGGGAGACAGAGATTGCAGTGAGCCGAGATTGCACCACAGCACTCCAGCCTGGGTGACAAGAGTGAGACTCTGTCTCAAAAAAAAAAAAAAAAAAAAGAATAAATTACATTTCATTTCTCATTTCACTCTTGTCTGGTTATTTATTCCCAAATGATTTATAATAGTAGCTGACTAATGCAGAAATAAGTAATATCAGACACATTAACTGTATTATTATGAAGGATGAGGGTTTAGTGTTACTGATGGTGACTAGAATTACTCAATATTATTTATCTCAAATAATGTATGAGTTCTCATCCATCCCATTAAATTCATCTCCTTTTTTTTGAAACTCAGAATTCGTTGGTTTTCTCTCCTTAGGAGGTTCAGATGATTTAGAAGGTAAATTGATTCTAATTATTTCTAATTTTGCCAGTGAGAAATTGTTTAGGATGTATTTAAAAAATAATTATTCAAGATATTTCTCAAAGGAAGACATACAAATTAGCAACAGACAGACATATGAAAATTGCTCACCATCACTAATCATCACAACATGCAAATTAAAACCACAATGAGATACAACTTCACACTTGTTAGGATGGCTATTATCAAAAAGATAAAAGATAAGTACTGGGGAGGATGTAGAGAAAAGATAATCCTTACACACTATTGATAGGAATGTAAATTAGTATAGCCATTTTGGAAAACAGTATGGAGCTTCCTCAAGAAACTAAAAATAAAACTACCATACAAGCAGCCGGGCGCAGTGGCTCATGCCTGTAATCCCAGCACTTGCCAAGGCGGGCGGATCATGAGGTCAGGAGATCGAGACCGTCCTGGCCAACATGGTGAAACCCTGTCTCTACTAAAAATACAAAAACATTAGCCGGGCGTGGTGGTGGGTACCTGTAGTGCCCGTTACTTGGGAGGCTAAAGCAGGAGAATGATGTGTACCCCAGAGGCAGAGCTTGCAGTGAGCCGAGACCGCGCCACTGCTCTCCAGCCTGGGTGACAGAGCAAGACTCTGTCAAAAAAAAAAAAAAAAAAAAAAAAAAAAAAAAAAAAAAAAAAAAAAAACTACCATATGATCCAGTAGTCCCACCTCTGGGTATATATCCAAATATATCCAAAGGAAATAAAATTAGTATGTCAGGGATGTTTACATTTCCATGTTCATGGCAGTATTATAATAACCAAGATAAGGAAATAACTTCAGTGCCTATCCATGGATAAATGGATAAAGAACACCTGGTACATATCCACAATAGCACACTATTCAGCCTTAAAAATATAATGAAATACTGTCATTTGTGATAACATGGATGAATCTAAAGGACATCATGCTTAAGCGAAATAAGTCAGGCACAGAAACACAAATATCCCATTATCTCACTTACATGTGGAATCTAAAAAACTCAAACTCATAAAAATAGAGAGTAGATGATTTACCAGAGACTGAGGGTGGGGCTGGCTGTGATAGGGGGAGGATAAAATGTTTGTCAAAGGGTATAAGTCTCAGGAGGAATAAGCTCTGGTGATCTATTATACAGCAAGGTGACTACAGTTAATAACGATGTATTGTATATTTAAAAATTGCTAAAAGAGTGGATTTTAATGTTCTTACCACAAATAAATGATAAGCATGTGAGGTGATGGATATGTTAAGCAGCCTGATTTGATCATTCCACAATGAATATCAAAACATCACATTGTACCCCATAAATATATATAATTATTATTTGTCAATTAAAAATTTAAAAAAATTAAAAATCATTATTCAAGCGAGCTTAGCTTAATTTAGGTAACTTGACCAAAGAACTATTTGATAGTCTATTATTCTAAATAATATTTATGTCTCCAAATGCCACTTTGCAAATGCTATGAGTTAAAAGAGATTAAAACAAGGTACTGAAGATATCAAAATGGAGAGGATTAATTGCTATATTTTGACCAATCAATGACACTTGACTATAGGTATTTCAAAGGAGTCTAGGTAAGTAATTTTCTTTATTTTATCTTCGCAATTAGAAACAAATTGAATTAAAAGTGTGTATTCATTCTATTTTGCATTAGGTATTAAAATAGCTTACATAAGTATTTTTGTATTAATTAAAATTACATTAAATTAAAATTTGTGTTTATTTTGTTTCGTATTAAATATTTCACAGTAGCAGAAAATTATTTACAACTTGAATCACTATTCATTGTTTTTTCTCCATCTAAAATCTAAATAAGG
>NW_016806649.1:0-26712 GCF_001698545.2 Rhinopithecus bieti | reverse complement strand
TGACAATGCTTGTAGATTTTACACAACCTGTTATAAATAATATTACTAAAATATTATAAAGGTACTCCTAAAAAAAAAACACATGGCAACTGATATTTCCATATTTCATTTTTATTTCTACTAACAGCTTAAAGTATTTGTAAATTCACATTGTTTTGTTATATACACAATATATTTATAAAGAAATATTTTGTTTCCTTTTTTAAAAGCATCAATATTTTCCTATTTTTCTGATACATCATAAGGTGTGAATGAAACATTTCCTATGATTCCAACTTTAGTGTGCAATAATGCTTTCTGATTTTTTCAGTGTATAAACTAATTTTGCATTAAGAAAACAAAAAGAAAGTTCAATATTCCTGTTTCTTTTATTGATATATTATTACTAATTAATTTTGCCAGTTAACAACAGTGCCTCAGTGAACTTTCATCACTAAATAACATATAGTTTGAGCTTGTGGTCATAATACCTATAAAAATTATTGAAGCCCATATGATTTCAAAATATACATACCTGGACCTTAACCTGAGGAGGGACCTGGGATTTAATTGCTTTTGAATACAACCAAGCTCTCACCTTTCTCAGCAAATTATTAAAATAAAATCATTCAGATCTACCCCCTGCTCTTAGACTGTCAAGGAAAACACTATAATTCCTGGCCCTAGTGCCTGTCTCCTGCCTTGAGAAGGGGTGCCCAACTCTACCGGACAGTTTCCATCCCCATTCAACTCTCCCATTTGGCCTGTGCAGAAGAGAGATGGATCTTGGAGAATGACAGTGGATTATCGTAAGCTTAAGCAACTGGTGACTCCAACTGCAACTGCTGTACAAGAGGTAGTTTCATTACATGCGCAAATTAACACATCTCCTGTTACCTCTGATGCAGCCATTGACTTGGCAAATGCCTTTTTCTCCATTCCTGTCCACAAGGCCTGCCAGAAGCAATTTGCCTTCAGCAGGCAAGGCCAGCAATATACCTTCACTGTTGTACCTCAGAGATATATAAGCTCTCCCACTTTGTGTCATAATCTTATCAGAGGGACATGATTGCTTTTTGCTTCTGCCAGATATCATACTGGTCCATTGCATTTATGACATTATCCTAATTGAATCCATTGAGCAAGAAGTAGAAAACACACTGGACTTATTGATGAGACATTTGCGTGCCAGAGGATGAGAAATAAATACCACTAAAATTCAGGGACCTTTTACCTCATAAAAATTTCTAGGGGTCCAGTGGTGTGGGGCCTGTTGAGATATTCCTTCTTAGGTGAAGGATAAGTTGATGTATTTGGCCCCTCCTACAACCAAGAAAGGAGCACAACGCCTAGTGGGCCTATTTGGATTTTGGAGGCAACACATTCCAAATTTGGGTGTGTTACTCTGGTCCATTTTTTGAGTGACCCAAAAGGCTGCCAATTTTGAGCGGGTTCCGGAACAGAAGGCTCTGCAACAGGTCCAGTCTGCTGTGCAAGCTGCTCTGCCACTTGGGCCGTATGACCCAGAAGATCCAATGGTGCTTGAGGTGTCAGTGGCAGATAGGGATACTGTTTGGAGCCTTTGGCTGGCTCCCATATCCCATAGGTGAATCACAGTGGAGGCCTCTAAGGTTTTGGAACAAGCCCCTGCCATCTTCTGCAGATAACTACTCTCCTTTTAGAGATAGCTCTTGGCCTGTTACTGGGATTTGGTGGAAACTGAATGTTTGACTCTGGGTCATCAAGTCATCATGTGACCTGAACTGCCTGTCATGAACTGGCTGCTTTCTGACTCATCTGGCCATAAAGTGGGTCATGTACAGCAGCATTCCATCATCAAACGGAAGTGGTATATATGTGATCAGGCTTGAGCAGGTCCTGAAGGCACAAGTAAGTTACCTGAGGAAGTGGCTCAAATGTCCATGGTCTCCACCCTTGCCACCCTGCCTTCTCTCACCCAGCCTACACTGATGGCCTCATGGGGAGGTCCCTATGATCAGCTGACAGAGAAAGAGAAGACTAGGGCCTGGTTCACAGATGGTGCTGCGTGATATGCTGGCACTACCTGAAAGAGAATAGCTGCAGCACTACAGCCCCTTTCCAGGACATCCCTGAAGGACAGCAGTAAAGGGAAATCTTCCCAGTAGGTAGAACAGTAGCAGTGCACATGGTTGTGCACTTTGCCTGGAAGGAGAAATGATCAGATGCACGATTAGATACTGATTCATGGGCTGCAGCCAGTGGTTTGACTGGATGGTCAGGGACTTGGAAGAAGCATGATTGGAAAATTGGTGACAAAATTTTGGGGAAGAAGTATGTGGATGGTCCTCCCTGAGTGGTCAAAAACTGAAGCTATTTGTGTCCCATGTGAGTGCTCACCAACGGGGGACCTCAGGAGAGGAGGAGTTTAATCAAGTGGATAGGATGACCCGTTCTGTGGACACCACTCAGCCTCTTTCCCCAACCACCCTATCATCGCCCAATGGGCCCATGAACAAGTGGCCATGGTGACAGGGATGGACATTACTCATGGGCTTAGGAACATGGACTTCCACTCATCGAGGCTGACCTGGCTATGGCCACTGCTGAGTGCCCAGTTTGCCAGCAGCAGAGATCAACACTGAACCCTCAATATGGCACCATTCCTCAAAGTGATCAGCCAGTTACCTGGTGGCAAGTTGATTATATTGCACCTCTTCCATTATGGAAAGGGCAGAGGTTTGTCCTCACTGGAACAGACACTCCAGATATGGGTTTTCCTATCCCACAAGCAATGCTTCTGCTAAGGCTACCATCTGTGGACTCATATGCCTTATCCACCATCATGGTATTCCACAGAGCATTGCCTCTGACCAAAGCACTACTTTACGGCTAAAGAATTGTGGCAGTGGGCTCATGCTCATGGAATTCAGTGGTCTTACCTTGTTCCCCATCATTCTGAAGCAGCTGGATTGATAAAATGGTGGAATGGCCTTTTAAGTCACAATGACAATGCTAACTAGGTGACAATACTTTACAGGGCTGGGGCAGTGTTCTCCAGAAAGCCATGTATGCTCTGAATCAGTATCCAATATATGGTACTATTTCTCCCATAGCCAGGATACATAGGTCCAGAAATCAAGGGAAGGAAGTGGAAGTGGCACCACTCACCATCACCCTCTAGTGATCCACGAGCAAAAGTTTTGCTTCCTGTTCCCACGACATTATGTTCTGCTGGCCTAGAGGTCTTAGTCCCAGAGGGAGGAACACTGCCACCAGGAGACATGAGAGTGATTCCATTAAACTGGAAGTAAAGATTGCCACCTGGACACTTTGGGATCTTCTTACCACTAAGTCAACAGGCTAATGAAAGAGTTACAGTGTTGGCTGGGGTGATTGACCCAAACTATCAAGATGAAATCAGTCTACTATTCCACAACGGAGGTAAGGAAGAGTGTGCATGGAATACAGGAGATCCATTAAGGCATCTATTAGAATTACCATGCTCTGTGATTAAGGTCAATGGGAAACTACAACAGCCCAATCCAGGCAGGACTACAAATGACCCAGACCCTTCAGGAATGAAGGTTAGGTTCACTCCATCAGGAAAAAAGAATGAGGTGCTTGCTAATGGTAAAGGAATACAGAATGAGTAGTAGAAGAAGGTAGCCATCAATACCAGCTACGACCACGTGACCAGCTGCAGAAACGAGGACTGTAATCGTCATGATTATTTCTTCCTTCTTTTGTTAAAAACATGTTTGTGCATATATATACTTGTACTAAGAAAATATCTTCAATTTATTTCTCTTTCTTTTATCATATGAAATAGATTTATTGACTTCACATTTGCATTTAAGTATTGTTAACTTTATGTAATAGTATTTGGGTTGGGGATTGGTGAATTTCCGACTGTATGAAGGATAGTTGTATTATGTTAGGTGTAATTATGACCTTATTATTTGAAGATTATGTATGATCTCAGGAGATATGTATGGGCTCAAGCTTACAAGGGGTGGACTTGTGATTGCTAATACTGAGTGTCAACTTGATTGGATTGAAGGATACAAAGCGTTGATCCTGGTTGTGTCTGTGAGGGTGTTGCCAAGGGAGATTAACGTTTGGGTCAGCGGACTGAGGAAGGCAAACCTACCCTTAATCAGGTGAGCACCATCTAATCAGCCACCAGTGAATATAAAGCAGGCAGAAAACTGTGAAGTGATGAGACAGGCCTAGCTTTCCAGCCTACATCTTTCTCCAGTGCTGAATGCTTCCTGCCCTGGAACATTGGATTCCATATTCTTCAGTTTTTAGACTCAGATTGGCCCTCCTTGCTCCTCAGCTTGCAGATAGCTTATTGTGGGACCTTGTGATCATGTAAGTTAATACTTAAACTCATACACACACACACACACACACACACACACACATACACACACACACACATGCTATTAGTTCTGTCCCTCTAAGAGAACCCTAATACATTTCCTAAAAAGAAGGATGACAATTATTTGGTTATGATTATGTGTTGTGCATTGCTCTAAATGATTTGTGTGTGTTAATTCATTTAGTGTTCACCCTGTGTGTTTGTTACTATATTCATATTTTACAGATGAGTAGAGTAGACTGAATCAGACACCTAGGAAATAGGTTCAGGCCATGGCAGGGCCAGAATTTAAAGATGTTTTTAGCAAATAATCAAATAATGGGCAGCAAAAGGACCAGATAGGTGGGAAAAAAATGGAATCAGAGGTTTTCAGTCTACCTAATAATATGAAAGAGAAAGAAAGAAAATGGAGAGAATGTGTTCTGGCTAAAAAGGGTAAAAGAGAAGGGGCAAAATTCCCAGGCTATGGGGGAGATGTTTGCAGATTGGGTGAGGGGAATGGAAACGTCTGATGCAACAAAAAGCCTTCAGAAAATGTGGAGTTGAAAATATAAGATTTTTTTTTGAAAGGATATTAGAGAAATGTGCTCTGAGGTTGAAGTGTACATTCCTCTTTGTGGAACTTGAAACCGAAGTAAATAATTATAATTGTCTAAAATATTTTAGCATGTTTGGACACTGCTCTTTTCCCACACACATACCTTTCTGCATCCAGTAGGTTTTAACTGTAACAGGCTTGAATTTGCATTTATGCCTTGGAAGTTACTGGTTAAAGAAGAATTATACATTTGCATGGGGTGCAGAAGCTTGCTGTTCAGAAAAGAAATCTCTGATTTCTTTCTCCTTTGCCTCTCCTAACAGAAAGTTTGTACTGAAAGACATTGAAAAGAAAAAAAGGAAAAGAGGAGGAAAAGGTAGAGGAGATGGAGGAGGAGCAGAAGGATCAGGAGGGAAGAATAGACTGAGTTGGCTCTGCTAAGGCCAGAATGTCATTTATGACAATGTGAAGCTGATGAGAAGGTCGATTAGTCACGTGTGGAGAAACTAGACAGGTGACATTTGTAGTCAGGACCAAACCTAGTAAGGCAGAGTGCTTTGATTTCCTATATTCTAAAGGAACTGACAGCAGAACTCCTTCCAAACCGGCCACAGGTGACAGGTAATAAAGAACTGGCTAATTGGGTTCATTCGATCTGCTGTGCCACCAGGGCTCAGTCATGCTGGAGCTGGTCATAGCATAACAGGTTGAAGTGTCTGCCTCTTACTGTGAATTACCTTCCTGCCTTGTGGAAATTTGGAGGTCAGAGTCAACAGCAATAGCAATGGTGACAAGTGAGGTACAGAAGAGAATAGAGATGGGCCAGTAACAGCAAGGCTGGACATTTGGAATGAATGTCAGCTCCAGACTTCCAGCTTCTGCAGCAGAAGCTAAAGTATCAAATCACTAGGGGGCTCATCCCAAAGTATCAAGTCTTAGGGCTGGCCAGACCATGGGAGAATAAGAAAGACATATTTCACTCTACATTTTTAATTTTGAGGGTAGAGAGGGAATTCAAGCTTTGTGGACAAGTCAGTGATGTCTGCTTTCAATTGATTGTAATAAATATGGACATATCTCCTTTTTACAACATAAGAATGGCAGAGTTCTTTGTCTTAGAAAAAAATTAGGAAAAATTAGGAACATCACTATACCAACTGTAGCTATATTCAATTTCAAAATTCCTTGTCATAAGTAATTTTTTTCCCATGAGAGGAAGAAAGCAGAAACACCTATTCTTTTTTATTTTTATTTATTTTTTTTCGAGATGGAGTCTTGCTCTGTCACCCAGACTGAGGTGCAGTGGTGTGATCTCCACTCACTGCAACCTCCGCCTCCTGGGTTCTAGCAATTCTCCTGCCTCAGCCTCCTGAGTAGCTGGGATTACAGGTGCTCACCATCATGGCCAGCTAATTTTTGTATTTTTAGTAGAGATGGGTTTTTGCCATGTGAGCCAAGCTGGTCTAGAATTCCTGACCTCAGATGATCCACCCACCTCAGCCTCCCAAAGTGCTGAGATTACAGGCTTGAGCCAGCGCACCCAGCCAACTCCTGTTAATTCTATGCTATGGCTTTTCCCAGAAAATAGTTTCTAATTCTCTGTAGAATCAGTTTAGCCCTAGGAAAAATGTGCATAGTTATTGTGAGGTTTTATTGAGTTAGAATTTGTTAGTAGATTAGTCACTGAGTTTCTTCAGAAAGCTGCTCAACTACAGAGGCTTCTAACTTGCCCTTTGAGAATATCATGTTTTTCAATAAATACCATTCGGTAATCAATTCAATACTTAACATTTCTTTTTCGAAGCCCAAAACATAATTTGGGTATAAATTATATACAAAATCATTTGACAGAATATGTCAATAGAGTGCCTATATTTACAGACTCCCTTCTTCTTTTTTTCCTGGAGTCTTCACAATGTAGTATAAGTTGTGGAGATTATTGAAAATAATAGAAGGGCCAAAGATAGTATGGAACAATAAAGAGGAGTTCAAAAAAGAAAATACATAGAATGAGATTAGTCTATTAAACAATTGGAGGGAAATCTTGATTGCCTGATATTCAGGTAATCTCAAAGCACTTACTATGTAAAATTGTAATCAACTTTTTCAACTTCGTCAGTGTTGTTTTCGTTATTAATATTGAATATGCTGTTACTTATGTATACATAAATTATACTTCTTTCTTGTCTCAAGGCATTATTTCTGTATTCCGCCTCTAACATTCTGCTTCAGCCTCATTACTTGTCTCTTTCCTTCAAATATGATAACTAGGAGCCAGCCGGGGCTCCTTATTTGGACACGCAGTGTGCAACTCTTCACCTATGTGTGTGTAGTTCCTTTGTCTAGAAAGCCTTGTCACCATCACCACCAAGTCTGCTGAATAAACTTATTTTATTCTTTTAAACTTAGATAGTTCTGAATCTGTGATTCTTTTCCTTACCTCTGGCTCCACCTGATAAAATAGTTAATCCTCTACCCTTTCCTGTCTAAGTGCTTTCCATCACCATGTTGCATATATCCCATCATCTTGCATTTATTTCTTACACATTTGTCTTTCTTACCCTAAAATAGTAGGTCAGCTTGTATCTATACTCTCCTGTTTATTATCTAGCATCAATGTTGCTGACCTAAAATAAAGAGTATCATAAGGAAATATGTAGTTCTTTGAAGATGGATAGAAAATAAGCCTTCTTAAATTATCAAGAGATAGGTAGTGCTATGCGAGCTTTCTGAAAGCATGGGCCTCTGCCTGCATGGCCCCTATTTCTCCCGCCCACACAAGGCTGCAGAGAAGAGAAAGAGACCAGATGACAGGGGGCCTGGCTCGTAGTCTTGCATTTATTCATTGTTTTAATAATTTTCTCTCTGGGATACGTAAATTCTCATAAGTCTTCATTATCTGAGAGTTTCGCTGATGTACTCCCTACTTTGTCAATCAGATCAGTTGTGAAGCTACAAGTATGATTCATGTAGAATTTAGAAATGATATTATAGAGCCATACTTGACTTGAGCTGACATTGTAACACAGAATTGCTCATTCTGCAGCCCATCTGTCATCCTACCCAATAACAAACTACAATCTTCTAGTTTCCTTTGAAAATGTCATGTTGATCGTCATCAGATTAGACTTTATAATTTTGTAGGTAGTGACTGTTTTTTATAAAGAGCATGTTGACCTCTTAAAAATTTTTGAAAAGAGCTTTAGGAGTGATATTGAGATCTTTTTGTTTTTTTAATTCCACTTTGCCTCTCATTCTGCAAGCATGGCTTACTTCATTTATTATCAAGACACTCTCTTCTTCTACAGTTGGAAAAAATTACCAGTGTTTCCTAATCCCATTAAATACAAGGACAATCATCATGGATTTTTTGGTGGTCTTAATTATCAATCACTACATACATGTAATTATTAATCAACATTAGGTGAAGAAAATGGAATTTAATTAGCATGATTCACATAATATGGTATTGTGAGTAATTTAAATATTATTTCTGCAGTCTAACACATTCAGAAGACACACAAACACTTCCATATTTATTCATACCATTTCTCCCACCCTAGATTCTTGACCGACTTTGCCTTAATTAAGCTTAATGAAAGCAAATTGCAAGTGATGATGATGATGATGACGACGATAAGGAAGCAAAAGAAGGAAGAGAACAAAGAGCTACCATTGCATAACACTTCGTCTTTTACAAACTAACTTCACATACAGTTTTCCCATAATCTCACAACTCAAGAGGTAGTTATTATTATTCTTGCTTCCCAGTTAAAACATCATTTCACCTTTCAGAACACAAAGTGCTACATATGTAAATTAAATCTAAGTGGCTGTTACTGTTTGAGTTTTTTCCTCAAAACTCCATATCTCTTATAATCTCAGAGTTTAAAAATGTGTTACTGTATCATGCCATATCAGATTTATATTTCTTGCAATTTTGGAGGCAGTTAACCCCTAAATACTTCAGCATGAGTCTTCTAAGAATAAGGGCATTCTCCTACATTGTAAAATTGTATGCATCAATTCAGGAAATTTAACACGAATATAATACTACTACCTAACACATAGTCTAAATTAAAATATCCCTGATTACTCAAGTAATATTCCTTATAGCTTCATTTTCTAAAATCTAGGCTCAAACAAGAACCTCACATTGTCTAAAAGTATGATGTTCCTTTAGTGCCCATTAATTCAGAACTGTTCTTCAGCCATGTTTGATTTCCATGACACTGTCATGTTTTAAGAGTGCCAGCCAGCCAACCTATTACATAACTTTAATTTAAACTTTCCTTATTTTCCCTGATGTTAAATATCAGTTTTAATTACAGTAAGAAAGTAAACACGGATCTCAGACTCTCCATATTCCACCCAAGAAAATTGTTTTAAAAAGTTCGGGGAGGGGGGGCAGTGATAGTGTAATGTCACACAATAAACTTCAAAAATGACATCTACGACTATGGTTCCAGTGTGCAAGATTTGCCTCTTATTCTACACCATCCTCTGCAATATATATTTAAAAGTCAAAATCTCCTGTGAATTTTAATACTATCCTCAATTGGAAAAGAAAAGACTGAGAATTATTAATACAGTCTAGAAAAAAAAATTTTTAAAACAGTTGAGTTAGCCTATTTTTTAGATGCTTGACTATAACTAGCAGAATAAATGAAACAAAATCAGACCGTAAGTAGAGAAAGTAGAGGATTGTTGCTTTTCATCTTAAGCCCTGTTTATAATGTAATTTTTTAAATTAGAAGCATGTAATATATATTACTTTAGAAAAAATTAAAAAATAATAATTTAGAAAATTTATCTTTATTAAGGACTTTTGAGACACAAAAGGAGTTACAATTTGTAACCAATAACAGCGTTTATAAACTCGTCACTCTAATTCTCTGCAATCCCATTGTTTCTGAAAACTTTCATCACCACCTACCTTCAACACAATTTTTCTAACAACTATTGTTTGAAACATCTTTTCTTTACCAAAGGGAGTTTTAACTAATTGAATCCCTTTTTTTTTTCTACCAATAAACTTTTCTTATTGCCAAATGAGTTAAATATTTAATTTTCCTTTCTAATGAGTCCTGTTCTTTTCTGCCCAATGTTGAATCTGGAACTTCTATGAAGGAAGGATGTGAGAGTAACAATAATATTAGGTTGGGGAATGCAGTGGCAATGGATACTGGGAAGTGAAATCTGCAACCATTCCCCACTGCCTGGCCACTATCACTCTTCTCCAACCCCCAGGGGGACCTGCCTCTGTTCAATCTGTATCACAAGAGACTAAAAACTCATCTCATTGAAACAGTTAATTTGAGAGATGGGCATCTCTAAACCCTTTCATATATCTCATATATATATATAAAGTATGAAATATATCTATGAAATAGATATATATCATATATATGAAATATATATGTGAAATGTATATATCATATATATGTATTTTTTAACTTAACACAAGCACTAACTGTCAACTGTCATATAATCTCTAATAGATGAAGCTCAGGGTGCTCTAAGAACTCAGCCGGTGGGCCTAAGCTAGAAAGCAGAGATGTCAGCAATTCTTTTTTTTTCTCTAGGTAGTTACCTTTCAGCTAAACTGTTAAGGATGTGCAGGAATTAGCTAGGAATGCAGACATAAAAATCCATTCTAGAAAGAAAATTCAGGAAACAATAGGGAACTTATCTAGGCCACAGAAAGACAGAAGGAATTTGGTAGGAGTAATGAGTACAGTAGGAGTAATAAGTAAGGTGTGAGAGTGCTAGAGACATGAAAAGCCATCAGATCCCAAAGAGTTCTCACTTGTAAGTGGGAGCTAAATGATGAGAACACATGGACACATAGAGGGGAACAGCGCACTCTGGGGCCTTTCAGAGAGTGGAGGGTGGGTGGAGGGAGAGGATCAGGAAAAATAACTAATAAGTACTAGGCTTAACACCTGGATGATGAAATAATCTGTACAACAAACTCCCATGACGCAAGTTTACCTGTGTAACAAACCTGCACTAGTATCCCTGAACTTAAAAAAAAGTTAAAAAAATATTAAAATGAAATTTTTTAAAAAAAGTCTTCTATGCTAGGTTAAGGAAGGAATTTAATCTCTAGTCTGAAAGGGAACGTTTCTGTCTGCTATAAAATGAGTGAGTGAACTGTACAGTTTGATCTATTACATTGACTGCTGTCTCCACTGAAAATATTTATATCATTGTCAAGGCAGAATATTAAAACTTCAATATTAAAATTACCTGAAGTTACCCAGAATGAGATTGCCATTAGCATTTTTTTCTTACTTTATACATTGCAATTAAAAGAAAATAGAGTATGTTGGGTTGCTATTATTTTGGAAAATCTCCCTCTATCTTGCCAGTTTTTTTTTTAAACATACCAATATGTTTGTTTGGAATATATTTTCCTAGATGAGTACTGAAAATATATACCCCAAATTAAAGAAAACTCTGAGAAGCAAGCCAAGTGCATTTCTGATGATAATGCTTCTTTCTCCTAGTAAGCCTTCTCCCTCACTCTCGTGGTTATTCCATGGACATATCTTTGCATACATTTTGTTATTTTGCAATTTTATATAATATATCTTGTTGTGGCCATTGAGGAATACTATACTTTCTGAGAAGGTTGCTTTTACCTTCTTCTAAAGGGGGAAATCATCCCCGGTTTAAATAATGAGTAAGCAAGAAGTCCTTAGATATGGACCAGAACATAGATAGTGGATATGAATACAGTTCGGCATGACAATGTACTTTTGTCTCTCTTTGATCCTCATATTTTTGGATCTCACTTTTAGAAGCATAAATGTTCTTGTAGGTTCTGTTAGGTTGAGGAACACAGAAAATACCTTAGGGTTCTCTGTAAAAATATGCCCGAGAATGGATTAAAGTGTTAATTCTTTCTTTGTGAATTTCAAGCCCAGGGCAGTGAAGTTGAGGAATAAAATAAGTGAGGCCAGGAAAGGAGCAAATTGAAAGAAGTGATACATTACTGCACTGGTTACTGCTTTACAGTGAGCTGCAAAGATGTGTTGTAGGTGACTAAGGACTCTCTTAGAAGAGCTGCAAAAAAGGTCTGCACCCTGAAAGGGGAAAGAGAGAGGGGATTTGTCCATTTTTACCCTTATGTGTCACATTTCTCATTAATCAAGATGTATCCCACGGAAAGCTAACTTCCCTTTCTTCATCTTGCTAACCACTCCAGAAGCCAGATCCCAGGACCTACAGTTTGGCATTTAATGCAAGTCTGGCATTGCAAGTGAAAGAAAGAAGAAGGTGGTGGAAGGTGAACTGAAAGGAGGTATGGGCATTGTGTCCAACAGAGAAACGCTCTTCCATCTAGAAGACAGCTAAGTAAGAAGGTGTACATGTATCTGATATGTACTGAAATACAGTACATGTATCTGATACTGTACTGATAGTGTAACTGTGGAAAATAAATGCATAGGAAAAAACAATCTTGACACATTTTGTGGCAAGATTGGGTATCACAGGTACCCCAATGGCTATTTTTCTGCTCCAGCACTCTTTAAAGCAAAAACACAGATTCAGAGGTTAATATAGAAAGCACTCTTAATCCAAATGCCAGCAGAGGAACCTTGGATGTATGCAGGCTAGTAAAGCTTTCTTTTACTTATTTCAGAAACTGACAAATCAGGAACTGTGAATCTATCTTCCAAAGCTTTTTTCTAGGCTAACATTCTTCTAAAAAAAAAAAAAAAAAAAAAAAAAGTCCAGCACAAAGCAAACAAAGCTGTCAATGCCTCTTGCTGTTATGGAGTTATGGAGAAACATGAAAGATCCATGGAGAATTATCTCCCAGCAGAGGATGAGAAGTTGAATTTGCAAGAAAAACCCATTTGTCTATAAATTAAAGGCATGTTCTCCAGACATGACTTTCCGTTCTCCAGTTTTTTCTTTTCTTTTTTTTTTTAAGTTACAAACATGTTTAATACCCATCTGTATGATACCTGTGTTTCTCCCCAAGGTGAACCTGTGCAAACGTTTTATATGGACTTCAGGTTTCCTTGGACACCTCTGAACCCAATGTTGCTTATTCTTTGCTGACAGCTATGAATGGATCTCTCAAAATGGCTCTCCAGTGATTTAATTGTCATCTTTATCCCTTCTCAAATCTACTCTCAGGAAAAGTTTTCATATGTGCATTTGCCTCAAGGTGTAAATGACTGAATGGACTTAGCATGCCAAACCCTTCATTGTGTCATTTGCATTTAAACAGATGAGAAATTTAAAACCAAGGATCAATCAGCAAGTAGCAAAGGTTTAGGGGAGAAAAATAAAGCTAACTCTTACTGAGCTCTCCATACAACCTGTATTACTTTAAATACTTGACCTGTATTAACTGTTTTGACTTGTGTCATCCTTGTAACAATCTTATGAGGTAGATACTATTAATAGTCACATTTTCAGAATGATATAATTAACACGTGAAGAAACAAAAGCCCATAGAGATTCAGTAATTTATTGAAGAGTCTTTCCAGAGCTAGTTAATGATTGAACTAAGAATTTAACCCAAATGCCCTTTCCAGCACCTGTATAATCAATAAACACAATACAATGCTTCAGGAAAGGCAAGAAATAAAAAAGAAAGCAAGTTTTTATGCCTTTTCTAGAAATAACACCACATTGGTATATTATTTGTCTACTTCCAATGCCATTTCAGCCTTAGAGGAGAGTATGTGAGTGTTTCTACGTTCATATTAGGAAATGCAGTAAGTCTGTCTTCACAAACCTTGCTTCTATCAACAATCACCCAACAGAATTAATAAGCACCAAGGCTTCTCCATATGTCTCTGAAATAAAATTTCCCTCTTATATTATGTACTAAATTTAACTGGAGAATAACTGAGTAAAATCATGAGTTTTGAAAGAAATTTACAGATTGAAAGTCATTATTTCAGTGCTTGATGGCAGTAACCTCCTCCTGGATTTTCACTCCTACATTTTCAAAGAATATTCTCTCATTATCTAGCTGTATTTGGTACAGAAAAGGAGTTTGTTCTAAAAGTCAACAGTTAAAAACCCCCAGAAATAATGCAGACTACCACTGCAAATAAATAAGTGATGTTGCTCATATAATTTCTATCATATTTGTTTCCTAAAATGCCACAATACTTATTTTGAAATAAAATATAGACTGAATGAGCAGCTCTTAAAAGGTAACAATACAGTGGAATTTTTAAGACAAAATATTAAAGTAATTTAACTGAATAAAAAGCATTAAGCTTCATTTTAATATGTTGACATAAACCTTATATAATCTTTCAGTGTTCCTCAATTAGAAGTAAAAGCATGGAAAAAGTATATTTTATGTAAATACAAGAAAAGTTAATATTGCATAACTAGAAATAAAATCTGCAGTACTTTTATCCACAGAGATAATCAGGTCTGGAGAATATTAGCTCCTTCACTAAAATAACTGAGGGGTTTATACAATGATAATTATTCATAATAAATATCTCAACATCTCTTTCTTTCTTCTTTGTACTCTTATGAAAATATTGCTTGCATAAATATATAATGTGGTCAAACTGTATATGTAAGTATTATTCCAGGGGGTCACAACTCTGGCTAACAATCAGAATCATTTTCAACATTTTTAAAATATAGAATCTCAGGATCCATTCCACCCACGCTGACTCAGAATATCCAGCATTTGGCCCAGTGAATTTAAATATATAAGAAATCTCTTTAGACAGTTCTGATGATCAGCAGATTGAGAAACTCTGTAACGAGGCTAATACATTTAAGAATTCGTTTAGACATGTTTATACTTCAACCATAAGAAATATGAATTTCTGCTTCATTGTTGTTCACTAAGAAAGACATCCAAAATTGGCCACCATAGTAAATATAAGAGGCCTTGAAATGCACACATTTTTATGAATTTTAAGCACAACATATTTTACTGATAGGCAGGAATAGGGAGATGACAATTTAAACCGGTAGATATTTTAATTGGTAATAGAATTATATGCATAAATAATACCTAATAGATTTATTGGCAAGCTTTTCATACCATCCCAATATTTGCCTATATCTAGCCTTTAGGTTTTACATACATGGGGGAAAAAAGTTCATCTAACTTTTTGCAAAAACATACTATCATGGAAATTTGAACTTAAATCTCTTGACTGGGTCCAGTTGCTCAGGCCTAAAATTCTAGCACGTTGGGAGGCCAAGACGGGAGGCTCCCTTGAGGTTAGGAGTTCAAGATTAGCCTGAGCAACATTAGGAGACCTCATCTCTACAAAAAATATAAATATATTTTTTAAATTAGGTATGATTGTGCATACCTATAGTTCTAGCTACTTGGGAAGCTAAAGCGAGATAATTGCTTGAGCCCAGGAGTTTGAGGTTACAGTGAGCTGTAATGGTACTACACTCCAGCCTGGGTGACAGAGAAAGACTCTGTCTCAAAAAAAAAAAAAAAGAAAGAAAAGAAAAGAAAAAAGAAAAAAATGTGTCAATCCATGCAAGCAGACACCACTAAAACTAGCTAACAGAACATGTGATAGTCAATGAGATAGGCATCACTATAAAAATGATTTATGTGGTTTATTAGACATCGTGAGAAATAGACAATGTATTTTAAATTTAAGAGGATATGAAACTACCTCTCATTATAGATGTTGTTTATATAGCTGTCAGTCTAGTATGGCTATGAGTTAATAATGTTGCATCTTATCGAAAACTGCTTTCAATAATCTCATTTTTACTAATCACATTCATTGACAGGTATGTTACTTATTCATTCATTCTGTCACTCAGTAAAAGCTATACTTAGACAAATATGTACCTACAACTGTGCTAACTGCAGTATATAAAACACGTATGGTGCCTGCTTTCAACAACTTTCAACCTAGTAAGGTGAATATAAAACCAATAATTTATCCAAAAGATCAAGGAATTAATCAAGGTGTGACAAGTGCTGCAAAAAAAAAGAATAGTTGCTAAGAAGGTATCAATAGGTGACAGAAAAAATATAAGGAAGTTACAGAAATCCTCCATGGTAATTGGCATTCAAACTAATTAACTGAGATTCTAAAGAAGACAGGAGTTAGCCAGTTGAGAAATGAAGGGAAGGAAACACTGCAGAAGGAGCAACACAATGCAATGGCGAGTGAGATGTGGGCGGGGTTGGGGGAGAATCGAAACGTCACCCTCGCCTGGGGTTTGAGCAGCGCCTGCCATGAGAGATGGTCAAATCAACTAGACATGGAAGGGCCTTTCCTAGTTTTCCTTTCACCCCCTCTCATCCCTGCTCCCTTTGATCCTTTCCAGTATGAACCTTTGTCTCAAGTTTTGCTTTTGGAGGAAACACAGATGTTAAAGTTATCTCACTAAGATTTCAATAAAATTTGGGAAAGTATATTCACAGGCACAAGCATTAAGCACAGATAATTTCCAAGCATTCATATTTAAAATGTGTCCTTTCTATCATTTAAATGACTTTTTGCAGTGTCCATGCCAGTAGTAACAAAAATAATAAAATCGTAAAAATACATGAAGAATTTTAATTCAAATGATGTTGAAACACAGCTTTGAGGTATTACAAGAGATGAAGGCATTGCTTTAATGCATATATCATCTGCATTACCAAGAAAAAATTTGAACTAAGATTGTCTGTATATGCCAGTAAAGTAAGTAGACCAGACTTTTGAACGAGGAAAATGCAAATCAGACCAATGCTCATCTGCTATCCTAGTCAATGTTGGTTAGGTTTTTACAGTGAGCCCTATCTTATAATGCTCTAATATTATTAAACTTCATTTTTATATCCTTTTATAAATGCCCCTAAGCTTTGCAAGAGAGATGAGAGAATGTCTATTAGCAGAAAACATATTTTAGTTACATGATTAAATACGTTCACACACTAGAGATAAAGGTGCAAAATTTTTTTGTGCATTGTCTCTTGACATCTGTGTCTCTCTTAAATGGTGTCAGGTAGACCTTCTTTGTGTCACAACTCCTCTTCCTCCCAGTCTCCCTCCAAGCTGTTTCCCTAGATCTTGTATCCCACTGTTCTACAACACTGAAGACTATCTCATTTTTCTGCCCTCAGCTACTGGTCTAGGCTTTCAATATAAAGACTGCATCAGTTTTCCCTTGGATGAAGACTGGTGGTGTGACCAATCAGAGTGTCTGCACATAGAAGGAGTGAAAAAGAAAAATAGCTTGCCTTGTTCAGCTTTGGAATGACAGATATGAAATACAGAGATGCATTGTTTAGTATATTTTCTATCTTATTGCAAAACTCTTTTTATTATTCTAGCTTGTAATGACCCTTGTACTGGAGTATGAATGAATAAATACCCAACACATGGAAGAGTAAGGGGAGAAAGAAAATATGGCCCTACATAATTGCCTCCAAGTGGAACCCTTTGGATGCTCATGAAAAAGCATTAATTTCCTTAGAGAATACAGACACCCTGGAGATAACCCTCGATTTATCTAGATTGCCTTTAGAGGGCACAGCTGCTCATTTTAGGTTGATAAGATATTGGGTGCATCTCCTAGTGCCCTCAGTTAGGGATTGACATTTGCTCCTTCATTTCACAATTCAAAATTTACCTCTACCCTCAATACCATTTTCCATGCTTCCCACAATTTTCCATGCTTGACTTCTGGACATATCACCTAGTGTGTCAGTATCAGATGATGAGAACTCAAATTGAGTTCTGAGAAAGGTGGCTCATTTTTGTACAAGCAGAAGGTCTCTTGCCACTACTGAAGGTTTGAGAGCACGAGGTTCCTGTCCCTAAGCAGTTCACTCACCCTGTTATTTACTATCTATATTTCACACACACATTTCTAGAAGGGAAGGCTAGCTTTCTTTGATTTCCCTGCTTGAGCACCATGGGATAACCTAGTAATGACTGTGCCCTGAAGATGGAAGTTCCAATGTCAGCCAGATATCCTAGAGTGAAGTCACTGGGAGCTTGGCATCATCTGAAAAAATAACGCATAAGATATTTATTTAAATATATTTGAATCTAATTCTCCAAATATATTTGTCTTTGTAAAATTGGTGGGACAGGGCCAATGTATGAAATCTTTTAGAGGATTTTGTCCAATATGTATGTCCTCAAGAAGAAAGAGGAGAGGAGAGGAGACATGGAGGAAGCGATCTCATTTACTATCACGCAGGCAGTTGCAGCCTGAAGCGCGTGCAGAGATTAACGAGAGATGGCTTTCACTTAGGGATACATGAGAGATTCAGAACTTAGAGACAGCAAGTATAGCAGAGATGGGGAGCCAGTCACAGTATGGAAAATGGAAGGGAGTATGGGCTGAAAGTCTCTAAAGGATTAATTGGCCCCTCACCGTACAAAACTGAGAGCATTCAGGTAGCCGATCTCACCTACTCCTATTCCATGGCCAGGAGTCATTTTGGGGTTATAGAATCTATGATGTTGAAATACACAGACTCAGAGCTTTGAGTCACCAGAAGTGAAGAAGATAAATGTGAGACAGAGTTTAAAATGTGCATTAATTAGTAATCTTTATAAAGTGTAGCCAAATCTTAAGCCCCCTGTTACTACACTGACCAGAAAACATCTAAAACAAACATATTGAGAAACCAGCTTGTCTCTAGTTTAATCAATAGACTCTAAATTAAAACAAAACAAAACAAAAACCAAAAGTCCAGAAAGAGGGCAAAGGAATTGTGGGGTTATTTTCATTGTTGTTGTTTTAATTAGGGGATTGTCCTCAACAACCTGATTATCTTTCCTTAATTTTGAGTGTGCAGATTGAGCAATATCACTGTTTGTTGCTTGAGAGACACAATGTACTATTAACCATCTCCACTATCTCCGTAAGTCTCTGTAGGTCAAATCCTTTTGGCTGCCACTTTGGCCTTGCCACTCATTGCAATTATTGCCTTCACTGTTAAATGCTGAAACCTGGCTTCTATCTGGGAAAGGGGTGGGAGTGAGGCTTCAACCAACTTCCTTGCTTTTGTAGCCCAGGCTTTCAATGGCATTTTCTTCTATCAGCCTGTCCCGGAGAGCAGAGCCACCATTGAACTTAATGATGCTGGTGCGCCTCTCAGAGCTAATGCATCAGCACTTTGAAAAATAATGAGTCCTTCAGGAGACATAGTGAAACATAGTTTTGGAGGGTTTTTCCAACCTTCCACAACATACTACTTTAACACATACGGACCAACATACACATCTCAATTATCTTCTTCCACAGTCTATAACGTTAAATCAGGCATTTTTATCTTGCTTAGTCTGAACCATGATTTTTCCATGTGTCTCTGGGATAGCCCAACAGTGTGATTGAATAGTTTCCCAGGGTGCTTTCTGGGGGTGTTAAATCCTGTATCTGGAGGGCATCCTTTCATGTCAATAAACTACCTTTTATCCCATATCAAGTTAAATTTCTCTTTGTTTAGTTTTTTAAGACTGTAGTCCCTTTTCTCCTTCTGCAAATCCAGCATATCCCCAGATGAGTGTCCATTTATTGGTTGTGTGTGGGCGGACGTTGAGGGAGTGCATGTTATATTACAGATGAGAGACATCTGCATCATCTGAAGGTAGTAGCAGAGCTCCAGCCGTTAGCATAGAGAAGTGGGCTACTTCTTCAGGCTTACAGGGTTCAGGGAAGTGTGTGGGTTCAATAATTTGATGCATCAACACCTGCATCAGTTCCCCATTCTTTCACATAGCAAGCTTATCTTGATTGAGAGCATAACCTCTGTTGGAGCTTTCCCTACTTTTCTGCTATAACATATGAGTGCCCCTTTATAGGCAAACAAGGAGGGCTTTAATGTTTATACTTGGCTTGTCACTGCCAATCTTCTTCTGCTTTTATTTACCTTTTAATCGTAGCATCGATTGAGCAGAGTAAAACCACTGAATTCTGTTGCATTTACAGTTGCTATTTCCTTCATAATTGTATACCCTCCACACAAACGTTACATCGTATCCAGAATCCAGTTGTTCCACAACTGGATGTTTATTCAGAATACCTGATCAGCCACAATGCTAAGGCAGGCACAAATAGGCACTCCCCTTCTCTTACCCTGTGTCACTCCAATCTATCCTTTAAATCTCCCCCAAAATGCCCACTCCTCAAGGAAGTATGTAAGCTGTCATTCACTTATTTTCCTCCTACAGAATTACATGTATCCTCTACCATAGAGCTAAATATGTTACGTTGAAGTTGCCTGGATACTCATCTTTATCTGATCCTCTGATAGAAGCAACTTGAGGTTAAGCACCATGTCTGTCTTGCTCATTGTTTGTTATAATTCTAGCATGAAGCATGGCACCAGCAACCTCAAAGATAATCAATAAAAGCTTGTTTTTTTAAAAAAAAAAAAAAAGTCAGTACAGTTTAGTACTGTAGTTTTCTATTATTTAGATGTCCTTGATTCAGTTAATAAAATAATTCATTAGATATGATGATAAAATCTCTTTATGTACTGGTATTGTACATATATCCTCTAAAGCTGCTTTTTTAGAGTCAGCTATATATATCATATAAATGTCATCTGTCATCATATTTATTAGATTTGCAGAACCCTAATTAATTTTTATTTAGAATTTGCCAGCATTGTCACCATTGTTTAAAAACTTACTGCTGCTTGTATTATCTAAAATGGCACTGTGATGAACTGGCTGTCTTACTAATTTTCTTCAACTGTCTAATGAGTCATATAGCATTTCCTGTCAAAATCTTTCATCTCATTTTTACCAGGTAAATGCTCAAACTATTGACATCATTTATGGAAATGGAAAGATGTTTAAAGTGAGTTGAAAGCTGGTAAAAGCTAGTCCATTTTATAAGTTACAGTTATTTAGGATAAAATCTCCACAGACAATCTCAATAAGGAGGACAATTTTATTCTCTTATTTAATACAGCTACACACTCTCTCTGTCTCTATGTATACATGCATGTATGTGTGTCTTTGTATATGTGTATTTTATTTATATATGATATATACACACACATATTTTACTATATGTCTGTCTATACACACAGGGGCTCAATCACATAGAATAAAAACAATATTTTCTGTCTTTAATAGACACTCTGAAAGCTCTTTAAACTGCTTTCCGATATGCCTCTTTATGAAACACTGAATCTATCCTACATTGTGCGGTGAGAATGTCTATTTTGGCATTGCTTAGTACAACTAAGAACTATAAAAATTGATGCCTACCCTTCTTCAATTTACCTTAGGTCAACTCATTCTATAACAGCTGGCTTCTGGAATTTTTTTTTCTTTTTTTCTCTACATAAGCCCTGTGGAGAATTTCAAAGTTTATCACATCTAAAATATAACCATAACTGTTTTCCAGGAGACCATGGTTGCATCACATACAGATTATGATTTAGATTTGCTGGTAATGAAACTCCTCAGGAAAATGAAACTAGATATAATGTCAAAAGCAGATCTACATGTGTTAGATACGCACAAGTAAAATCCTAATTTACACTGCAGATCATCGATTTGTTCTAGCAGTAGAAGCCACATCATCAACATGCTTTGCTATTGTCCTGAAGGATATGTTGACCTATTTAATTTTCTGTTCTGCCAGTTAAAGCCTTCTTTGGCGAATATTTAACAAAATCTTCAATTAGGATTTATATGGTTAAGCTTATCTCCATAAAATGCAACTACACAATATAGTTTAGTTTACTTTAGTTTGACTGCTCTTCAGGTTTAACATTGATCTACTTCTAAGTCCAAGACAAAATTATCCTCCTCTTGTAGGTTTTTCTGTGTGCAATTTAAGATAATATGGTTATTCAGCAAAACGACTATCTGAAAGAGCTGTGAAGATGAAATTGTGTTATTTGAAATTGTTCTCAAAGGTCAAGAATAATATTTTCAACTGGGCATCTAAATCTGTCATTTTTGAAAAGCATGAATGAATTAATAATTTGGGTGAATGATGCATTTTTTTAGAGTGGATGTATCATATATATCATTGATACATAGTAGTGGTGTCATAGATTTTGTGTGTGTGTGTTGTTTTAATTTCTAACATGGCTGTAGTGCCACCCCTGGGAACTCCTTAATATATCGACAGTTAGAATATGGAACTCAACCTATGTAAACTCAGAAGTTTACAGAGACTGTTTCATCTCGGGAAAAGAAAATAAATTTTATTAGAAGGCATACTAAGATACAATAAAATTCAGTGAAGTTAGGCACACTTAGTGACATGGACATTAATAAAGACCTATTCTTACATATATTAATTAGCCTGTACCTTCCTAAAATTTACCATATTAAACAGTCTTAATTATGATAAGTAAATCTCTTGATTTAAAATCTCTGTTTTATAATAATTCCTGTATTTAGATGGATAAAACTGAAAATTGAGGAACTCTTTAATTAGAAGGTACACATTTCATTTCGTGTAGTGGTGAATCCTGGAATAATGGTGTGTAAACCACATGCAACCATTGGATGTCTTCCTTTGTGCTCATTGTTCAAGATCAAGGGCTATACTGTGTCAGAATTCTTCTGAACTAAAACTATTGACTCTAGAGATTTTGGACTTTTGTGGCCCCTATTTTCGAACTGACTTATAGGTTCCAACACTTTTGATTCCCTGGACTATTTTATCTACAGACTGTACCAAGCTCCACAGAAAATGAAGAAATCAAGACTAAAAAGAGCTTATCCCATCTCTGTTAATCAACTAGCAAGATATTCAAATGACTCAAATTTGACCCACAAGCTCTTTAAATGTAACATGTTTCTTTAGATTATGGTAATTAGACAAAATAACATAATGCAGCCATCAGTTCCCTGTTACTTTCTGGGATCCACTGTCCACTCTTCCACAATATTAGCAAATGGATAGCTCAGCGCTTAAGTGATGGCTTCTGAGCAACAAATGGCCAAGGCCCAGTTCCTCTTTCAATCATGGTTAGAAAGCACTGACTTTGGAATTTCTTTGTCCTTCATGTTTCCCCACAAAGGACTATATAGGTATAGTTAATCCTTGGCCCCTTAACATGCACTAAGGCTGTTTAACATCAGCTATTTGGCATGCTTTTTAGGTAATACACAATTATCTGGCAAAAGTCATTCTGCAAAGCATAAGTAATATGTTTGTATTACTATTATCAGCAATGACATCAGTGCACAAAACAACTTTTATGGTCCAGTTAACAAATTTCAATACAAGCAAAGCCATAATTTAGAAGAAAATCCCCCAAACTGTGTATATTATAAATAATTCTTCATAGCTTGCCTCCCTGCTTTATTATTACTATTTTACTTAATGACAAAACAAATGAGTTTGAATTTGTCTCTAGATTTAGTGTAGGAGCTAGCCACAAGATATCTTACATTTAAATATAGCAAACTAAGTAAATTAACACTCATACTTTAGAAACTTTAATATGAATCTCTTAAACATACCAGTAGTATATCCACAGGCGTGAGCTGTGTAATTCCCAAAGTCAGTTAACTTAGGGTATATTCATCTGAAAATTTTAACTATAGAAACAATACACTTTGAAATTGTTAAATAATGTAAGCTATGTGCACCTGTAACAAATGGTGTATTATATTTTAAATCCCTAAAGATTTTATTTAAAATAGTTCTTCAGAGCTCTTCAAGTTAAATAATTCTTACAAATACTTAAGCATTTGTATTTCAAAAGGAGCTTGTATACCTCTATTTTAGGACTTTAACAGTTTATCTGAAATAAAACTTGATTGGCATAGGTTACTCTGTATGAAATGAAGTAGTGTTAACATTTACTTGATACCTGCAGAGAAAAGCAAGCAAATCATATTTATACAGTGTATTACAAGATATTACATGAAGCTGTTTTCAACTTGATTTTATTTAGACAGTGAAAGGGTAAAATGACTTTAAAGCTTTCTGTAATGATAGCTTTAGAGACAAAGGCCAGCATTCATACACTTTTGGCTCAGAAAACCATTTAAGACCAAAAGATTTATTAATCAGAATTTTTTTTTAGTACACGCCAAATTAAATTTTAAATCTGCGTATCAAAATGTGTAACTAGATTTTTGGCCCAGAGCAGTCATCAAAATGAAAAAAACAGTTTCATTCAATTAACATTTCTATCAAATCTGGGGACACAGAGTTTTATACTTTAAATGAATATGGATGTAAAATTTCATGCATTTAAATAACTTGCACATTTCAAATAGATTTGACTTCCAGTTTCTAAAATAAAGTCAAATGAACTAAGAATTTATATTTAAAATTAAATATTCACTACCATTGTATGTGATGGAAAAAATAGTTGCTCATGAAATGAGAAATCTCTTACCAGGAGCTGAAACTATAACAGGAAAGTGCCAACCAATTCAAGGTCTTCAGTGTCACCCAGGGCCCAGTCAATATCTCCTAGTCTCTGGTGCATTATCTCCAACTGTCCTCAGTAATTCTTGCAAATCTTCACCAGTATAGTTGCCTATGATCTCCATTTTTCAGCATATGACCATTTCTTGGACTTCTTTGAGAAAATATTGTTCATCACATATGAAATCTCACACCCATCTCTTACAGTCATTCTAATTTGACTTCACTACTCTCTCTTTTCCTCTGAATTTTTTAATCTCCTAACAGCCAATCACCCTACATGTGCTCTTAATTTTACCTCCTGCCTACACAGTGAACTTACTCCATAAATTGCTTCTCTTTCCTGTATTATTATTCTCACCATCTTCCTCTAAGTTTGTCCTTAAATTCTGTATAAAGAATGCTGATATTTTAATATGGATATTAAAAAATTATGTTTTCTTATACCTGCATCTCCCTACATCTAGTCCAGTATATCTATCTACCCTTCCACATAGAGTCCTGTTTCCAAGTGGAGTAGTATATGTTCTGTGTTCACACTTCCTTGCCTTACCCTTTTTTACACTAAGATCTGCTCTTACTCTTCCACTATAACATTCTTTGCCAGAGTCATTAAAAAGACAAGATGCTAATATTTTAATCCACAATTTTATCAAATAAATTCCACTTGGCACAATTAGCATTAAGTATATAAAACTGCACTCTCTTTGTTTTATTTTAATGTGCCATCGAAGACACACCTCTGTTAATTTCAGGGCATGCTTAACACGATTATAAATATATGCAATCTGGCCTTGGACTAACTTGGAAACTTGGGTCCACTCTTGGCTCTGCCACATAGCGCCTGAGCACTGAGTGGCTTGGCTGTTAACCTAAACTTCATTCATTTAAAATTCCTTCACTTGTAAAATGGACTTGAGTAATAGTATCTACTCTAGAGTGCTATGGTTAAGATTACATAGGATAAAATACTTAAGTCACTGGCATTTAATAAATTATCAAAAATATTAGAAACCACATTCTGCTAACATTTTAATTCACAATTTTATCAAACAAATGCCACTTGGGACAATTAGCATTAACTAATGCCCTGAAATTAACAGAGGTGTGTCTTTCATGACACACTAAAATGAAAAAGAAGAGTGTAGGAGGAAGAAAGAGAAGAGGATAGACAATAGAAGAAAAAGATAGAAGAAGCCCTTATTTTATAAAAAGGCTCCAGACTTGTAGATTCGCTTGTTAAAGAAGAAACAAAGTCAGACTTGTAGGAGAGACTTTATTTGAAAAGACTACTGGAATAGGAGAAGAATGACTACTGCAATAGAGAGAATGCTACAAACATGAGACCTATAAATGTCTCAAACGTCAGACAGAAAATTCTTTTATTGGGAAGAGTTAACAAGGATAGAAATGATCAGGCGTAGGGAGTGGGATGAGCAGGTGGTGTGATAGGATAGTTGAGCAGGCAGTCTCTTTCTTTGCCGTCAGCCAGTTCTCAGGAGAGGCCACTGAGGGTGAGGTTGGTTGCTGTACTTTCCATTATCTGCTTAGGCACCCAATGCTTGCTCAAAGTACAAGGTTGGGTCAAATTTTGGGACCCTCCAAATAAAGAAGCCTGACTCAAATTTGATAAAGACAAGTTAATGAGCAATCGGTCAGTAGGTAAAAATAGTTCAGCTGGTTGTTTGTGAGACAAAAAATAGGAATTTGAAGCATCTGTGTCTAGCCTTCTACAAGGTGAAACAAAGAGGTTATCCCTGAGCTTTATCTAGGTTTTATGAGAGTAGTGTGATTCTCTGCAGTAAGCCGTTTCCTGGAACACAAAGAGTGGGAGCATTTCTTAATCATCACTGTTTTCCAGAAGCATAGAACTCAGGTACAGGTCAATATTGTCGCACTTTTCTTATCTCTGGAGCTACAGTGCAACTTATTCTATACCCTAGTGGTTAGTGGCTGGCTCAGCCAGGGTGAGAATCTGCTTTTCCAGTAGCACTGGATAGGTGATGATAGAAAGAGGCCATGAGTTTGGGAAAACTTACACAGTTGTTATTTTTTTAAGTACTTAAACTTGTAAGTGTCAGGATCTTCACTGGGTGAAAGAACCTCACATATCTGCCTTAGTTAGGGTTCCACTGTTGCTGCTTGCTACTTTTGATATTCCTTTTCTGTGTTCCCCTAATTACTGGAGTTGTAACCAGCCCCAAGTAAGTTGAGAAAGAAAGCTGTATGTAGACATGCCCTACTTTAATGTTAGGAATAGACAATTACTAGAATAGACTTTTCCTTGAATGTGTATTCATGCAGATGCTTAGTTTAAAAATAGAGAAATAATAATAGAGTTCATTTAAAAGAGTTCTGCATAGTTTATTTAAAAAGATATTTGATCGTTAGGCCTTTCTACTATTAATGTTAGGTTTCTGCCATATTTTATTTTTATTTTTATTATACTTTAAGTTCTAGGGTACATGTGCATAACGTGCAG
>NW_016806648.1:0-441 GCF_001698545.2 Rhinopithecus bieti | reverse complement strand
CAATCTGCTTTTGCTATGTTTATTCATCTCACATAGATGAAGCTTTCTTTACATTACACAGCTTGGAAACACCCTCGTGGATGGATCCACGAAGGGATATTTGTGATCACATTCGGGCCTATGATGAAATAGCAAATATAACCAGATAAAAACTGGAGAGAAGCTTTCTGAGAATCTGCTTGGTGATGTGTGCATTCCACTCTGGGGGTTATATCTTTCTTCTCATAAGGCAGAGTTTGAACACTGTTCCTGTAAACCAAAAGAGTGATATTCGGAGCACATTGAAGACTATGGCAAAAGTGAAATGGTGTCCAATAAAAAACAGAAAGAAGAACTAGAAGAAACTGGTCTCTGACATGTCCATTCTTTTCACAGGGTTGAAGCTTACTCTACATTTCTCAGTTTGAAAGTCGGTCTTTGAGGTTTCTGCGAAGGGATAGT
>NW_016806647.1:26124-29216 GCF_001698545.2 Rhinopithecus bieti | reverse complement strand
AAAAAAAAAAAAACAGAATAATTAGGCTGGACATGTGAGTCTTACATGTAATCCCAGCATTTTGGGAGGCCGAGGCAAGTGGATCATGTGAGGTCAGGAGTTCAAGATCAGCCTGATCTACATAGAATAAAAATACAAAAATGTGGCAAGTGCCTCTAATTCCAGCTACTCAGGATGTGGAAGTCACAGTCTGCCAAGATCAATCCACTGCCCTCCAGCCTGGGCGACAGAATAATACTTAATCTCAACAAAAAAAGAAAAATTTGGCAGGTGTGGTGACATGCACCTGTAGTCCCAGCTACTCAGGAGGCTGAAGAAAGAGGATCACTTGAGCCTGAAATGTTGACCTTGGAGGAAACTGAGATTGTGCCACTGTACTCCAGCCTGGGAACAAAGTGAGACCTTGTCTCTAAAAAAAAAGTAATTAATTTTAAAAGTAAATTTCTTTTGCCATCAGTTATTTAAAATGGACTCTCTAGCGTGACATTATTGCAAAATTGTCCAACTTCTATACCATCTTTAGGTTGGATTCCTGGGGTATTGACAGCACTTTCTTTAGTTTGCCTTTTTGAATGAGTTCCCATGTCTACATTCCAGCTACTCTTCCTGCTTTCAATGCTCCATTCTCTATTCACCTAGTCACTTTCCCAACATTATGCACCACAATTTATCTTAGAGGTCTCAGCTACATCATCTTCTCTCTGTAAAACTTGTTTCCACATTGGAACCCATTACTGCTGCTATTATATCTTTGGTAACAGATAATCTCAATTAGATTTGTTTTAGACTGCCAACTCATTTAGAAAGGGACCAATTTCTATTCATTTTTGTATCCAAAGTGCATAGTGTGTTGCCTGGCACCTTAGCAAGAATCTTTAATCTTCTCTGGGGACAGTGAAGGTTTTGTCCCCACGACCTCTGCAGCATTCAGTTCAGACCAGCACTCACTGTACATTTTTCCTCCTCTGCCCAGGTTGTAAAAGTAAGTTAAAAATGGAGTTGTCTCTCCCAAAGGAGTTGAAAACTTATTTCCACACAAAAACCTGGCCATGGACATTTATAGCAATCTTATTCACAATTGTTAATGCTTGGAAGCAACAAAGATGTCCTTCAGTAGATGAATGGATAAACAAACTAGTACATCCAGACAAATGAGTATTATTCAATGCCAAAAAGAAATAAATCGTCAGGCTATGAGAAGGCATGGAGGAAGCATAAATGCATATTGCCAAATGAAAACAGCCAATCTGAAAAGTCTCATACTGTAGCTTTTAACTACAGAACATTCTGGGAAAGAGAAAACCATGAGAACAGTAAAAACATCAGTGGGTGCCAGAGGGAGGACAGAGGGATGAATAGGTGGAGCACAGAGGATTTTTAGGGTGGAACACAGTGAACCTACTCTGTGTAACATTATATAATGGTGGATCCATGTCATAATACATTTGTCCAAACCCAGAGAATATGCAACACCCAGAGTGAATCCTAATGTAGACAGTGGGTGATGATGATGTGTCAGTGTAGCTTCATCAGTTGTAACAAATGCACTGCTCTGGTGCATGAAGTTGATAATGGGGGAGGCTGTGCATGAATTGGGGAAGGGTATAGAGGAAATGTCTGTGCTTTTGACACATTTTCTCTATGAATGTAAAATTGATCTAAAATCGTATTAACTCTTACATACATAAAAATAAGATTTTGGCCGGGCGCGGTGGCTCAAGCCTGTAATCCCAGCACTTTGGGAGGCTGAGACGGGTGGATCATGAGGTCAGGAGATCGAGACCATCCTGGCTAACACAGTGAAACCCCGTCTTTACTAAAAAATAGAAAATCTAGCCGGGCGAGGTGGTGGGCGCCTGTAGTCCCAGCTACTCGGGAGGCTGAGGCAGGAGAATGGTGTAAACCCGGGAGGCAGAGCTTGCAGTGAGCTGAGATCCGGCCACTGCACTCCCGCCCGGGCGACAGAGCGAGACTCCGTCTTAAAAAAAAAATAAAAAAAAAAATAAGATTTTAACTCATAATACCCATACACACCAAGTGGCGACACTTGAGCTGTAAGCTGACCACCTAGATGGACTCATTCAGCTTTTCCTGGATTCTATGATATAGAGTACATTCTTCTATCCACAATGTACTTTTTGTATCTGACTTCAACCTGAATCCCAACAGACAGCCACCCCAAGTCCAGTGGACCTAATTCACTTTGATCATGTGAACAATACTCCACTATTTAAGAAACATAAGTGATGCTCCCATGCCTTCTGTAATGTAGCCATCCCCTGCTCCAAACCATTCCTTTGCTCGGAATTTCTTTCCAACCCTATCCTATCCAGCTGATATGATTTGACTGTGTCCCCATTCAAATTTCATCTGGAATTGTAACTGCCACAAGTCCCATGTGCCCTGGGAGGAATCTGGAAGGAAGTAATTGAATCATGGGGCAGATCTTTCCCATGCTGTTCTCATGATAGTGAATAAGACTCATGAGATCTGATGGTTTTAAAAATGGGAGTTTCCCTCCACAAGCTCTCTCTTTATGCCTGCCACCATCTATGTAAGATGTGACTTCCTTTTCCTTGCCTTTCACCTTCCCCCATGGTTGTGAGATCTCCCCAGCCACATGGAACTGTAAGTCCAATAAACCTCTTTCTTTTGTAAATTGCCCACTCTTGGGTATGTCTTTATCAACAACATGAAAACAAACTAATACAATAAATTGGTACCAGTAGGGTAGGACGCTGCTGAAAAGATATCCAAAAATGTGGAAGTGACTTTGGAACTGGGCAGCAGGCAGAGATTGGAACAGTTAGGAAGGCTCAAAAGAAGACAGGAAAATGCCGGAGAGTGTGAAACTCCCTAAAGAGTTGTTGAATGGCTTTAACCAAAATGCTGATAATGACATGGACAATGAAATCCAGGTTGAGGTGGTCCCAGATGCAAGTGAGGAACTTATTATGAACTGGAGCAAAGTTGACCTTTGTGATGTTTTCGCAAAAGTCTGGCAGCATTTTGCCTCTGCCCCAAAGATTTGAGGAACTTAGAACTTGAGAGAGATGATTTAGGATATCTGGCAGGAGAAATTTCTTTTTTTT
>NW_016806647.1:18219-25708 GCF_001698545.2 Rhinopithecus bieti | reverse complement strand
CCCACTTTTTGATGGGGTTGTTTGTTTTTTTCTTGTATATTTGTTTGAGTTCTTTGTAGATTCTGGATATTAGCCCTTTGTCAGATGAGTAGGTTGCAAAAATTTTCTCCCATTCTGTAGGTTGCCTGTTCACTCGAGAAATTTCTAAGTAGCAAAGCATTCAAGAGCTGACTTGGGTGCTGTTAAAGGCATTCATTTATAAGGAAAGCAGAGCATAAACATTCAGAAAATTTGCAGCCTGACAACATATTAGAAAATAAAATCCCGTTTTGTGAGGAGAAATTCAAGCCAACTGCAGACGTTTTCATAAATAAAGAGGACCTGAACGTTCATCCTCAAGAAAATGGGAAAAGTATCTCCAGGGCAAGTCAGAGGTTTTCATGGCAACCACTCCAATCACAGGCCCAAAGGCCTAGGAGGAAGTAGTGGTTCTGTGAGCTGAGCCCAGGGCCCCTATGCTGTGTGCAGCCTGGGGACTTGGTGCCATTTGTCCCAGATGCTCCAGCCATGCCTGAAAGGGGACAACATAGAACTCCAGCCATGGCTTTAGAAGGTGGAAGCCCCAAGCCTTAGCAACTTGGTGTTGAGCTTGTGAGTGTGCAGAAGTCAAGAACTAAGGTTTAGCAATCTCTGCCTAGATTTCAAAAGAAGTATGCAAACACTGGGATGCTCAGGCAGAAGAAGGTTTCTGTAGGACTGGTACCCTCATTGAGAATAGCTGCTAGGGCAGTGCAGAAGGCAAAAGTGGGGTCACAGCCTTCACACAGAGTCTCTCCTGGGCCACTGCCTGCTGGAGCTGTGGGTAGAGGGCCACTGTCCTCCAGACCCCAGAATACTAGATCTACTGACAGCTTTCAGCATGTTCCTGGAAAAGTCTCTGACACTCAATGCTAGCCTGTGAAAGCAGCCAGGAGAGTGGCTGTACCCTGTAAAGCCACAATGGCAGAGCTTCTCAAGACTATGGGAACCTACCTCTTGCATCAGCGGGACCTGGATGTGAGATATGGAGTCAAGGGAGATCATTTTGGTGCTTTAAGATTTGCCCTGCTGGATTTCAGACATGTGTGGGGCCCATAGCTTCTTTGTTTGACCAATTTCTTCCATTTGGAATGACTGTTTACCCAATACCTGCATCACCATTGTATCTAGGAAGTAACTTACTTGCTTTTAATTTTACAGGCCCTTAGGGGGAACGGACTGGCCTTGTCTCAAATGAGATTTTGGACTGTGGACTTTTGAGTTAATATTGAAGTGAGGTGAGAGTTTAGGGGACTGTTGGGAGGGCATGATTGGTTTTGAAATGTGAAGACATGAGATTAGGAGGTGTAAGGGGTGGAATAATATGCATTGGCTCTCTCCCCACTCAAAATTCATCTTGAATTGCAACTCCCACAGTTCCTATGTGTCATGAAAGGAACCTGGTGGGAGGTAATTCAATCGTGGAGTCAGGTTCTTCTCATACTATTCTCATGATAATGAATAAATCTCATGATATTTGATGGTTTTAAAAATGGGAGTTTCTGTGCACAAGTGCTCTCTCTTTGCCTGCTGACAACCATGTAAAACATGACTTGCTTCTCCTTGCCTTCTGCCATGATTGTGAGGCCTCCTCAGCCATGTGGATGTATAAGTCCATTTACCACTTTTCCTTCCCAGTATTGGGTATGTATTTATCAGCAGCATGAAAACAGACTAATATACCAGCTATCCCAGCTCTAACTGACAGCCTCAGATGTAGAGATTTCTGATCAGTCTTCTTTGAGGGCTCCTTCTTAACCAGGCTCTGAATAATTAACCTCATTCCTAAACTTTCAACACAAACTTTACTTATCTCCAACTTGGCTTGATAGTTTAAGCTCATCTGAGAATTTTCCCCACTGCTCATACTTATACTTGTCCATTTGAATGGAAATTAATCCCCTATATTCATTCTTACTAGCTCCAGTAACTCTGTTTGCCCCCATTTCTACATGGGTATTTATCAGTAACTCCTTATGTATTTTAACTAAAATGCAACGAATTCTGCAAAGCAATCTAGATAACATTATTCAAAAATTGAGTTGCCAATGTGATCTCTCAAAGAAGCATGCATTTTGAACTCTCTCTTTTCTGAGGTACAGCTCACTCCACATACCAGTACTGAGCTCAGCTACCATTCTGAATTACCTGCATAAAAATGACTATCTTTTAAGAAGTTATTCAATAAGAATCATCATGGCCTAAATGTATATATCCAATATATTTGTGTAATTTTTCATTGACCTAAAAATGTCACTTTATAAGTGAATATTTTAATATGAACATTTGCATCCCACTTCTTTTCTAGAGGTCAATATCTTATCTTTCTTTAGGCTATCCTGAAATAAGAAAAATAGCTCATGGAATTTCCTATGTTAGCAGATTGCAAGTTTTCCACATGTTCTAGACCCCAAGTGATATATTGGTATATTTTGAAAGGTATATTTCTAGTAGCAAAAAAATGAAAATGCAGACATACCTAGTTCTGGGATTAAAAATACTGGAGCCACAAGGGAAAATATGATGTTTTTCTTGGAGACAGTACAGATTTAAAATAACTTTAACCCGTGTTGGAGGATAATCATAGGAACAGAGTCTTGGCCTAATTAAAATTATTTATCCCAAAAGTTACATAACATAGGTTTCAATTATTCAAGACATCAGATACTTGGTGGTTTGTCAATGATAAATAAACTTTAGCTATACAATTAAATCCTTAAAAAGGACAAAATAATTTGTGTGTGTTTGCTCTCATTCCTCATTCAAGTTGATTATTTCCTTGTCATCGGAACTATTTGGCATTTTGCAAACAGTTTTCCCAAAGCCTGATGTCTGAAGAAGGTGTAGATTTTCCAAGGTGAAATGTAGAATAAATGTGAGCTAATTTATTGATGCTGGCAATCAGGAATTAAATAATGAGTTGTTACTGACTTACTACACTGCTAGACATGCCACAGAGGAATTTAGCTCTATATAGATTCTTAAATGAAATAATTTGATCATTTTGATGACTCAAAATGCAGGCAAATTTCTTAGTCATATGTCATGTTATTAACTTACATAAGCATTTACACAAATTAGTATTTAGTTTTAAAAGTATTTTTGAATATATGGATTTTGATGGATCTGTTTCAGAACCAACCCTTACTTTCATGGGTTTATTTTTTTTCTATTGTCATTTCTTCATTTGAACACAGTTTATTGGTGTTCTTTAGTCTTCACCTCTTTAATGCTAGTGCTTTCTTCTGTTAAATCCCATGGGCAAGAGGACCACCGGTATTGGCCTTCAGAGGAGCCTATGAATTCTGGCTGAGGTCCCACAGGGTTTCGCTTGGAAATGACCATGTATCAGTCAGCTGTTTCCATAATGATGCTACATAGCAAGCTGGAATCTAATGCAGTACATACGAATACACATTTGTTCTTATGCTCATTTTTTCTGGGGGTCATCTGTTGTGGTTTTACTCCATCTGTTATATTTAGGGCCAAACTTGGAGGCAGAGGACAGAGCACCCGGTGGGAAACAAACTGCTTTGCAGAAGTGACACAAGCTGTCTTTCAGATTTAAGCCTATAAGTGTCATTTCTGTCTACATTTGGTTTGTCAGACCATGCAGCAGTGAAGTATACTCTCATGGAGCTTGAGGGAGACTATACTAGTTTTTTATTGCTGTGTAATAAATTACCACAAACTTGGCAGTCTAAAACCATACCATTTATTATCTTAGCTCCATGAGCCAGAAATGCAAGGGAGCTTAGCTGGTATCTCAGCTCCTGGTATTACCAGAATGGAATTTATGAATCATCTGGGACTTCTGGTCTCACCTGGAGCTGGAGGTTCTCTGCCAAGATCAATAATTATTGGCAGAATTATTTTTCTTCTCACACTCCTCACGTGGGTTCATCCATCTTTTTTTCATTTAAGAAAAGATCTCACTCTATCACCTATACTGGAGTGCAGTAGGGTGATCATGGCTCACTGCAGCCTAGACCTCCCTGTGCTCAGGTGATCCTCCCATCTCAGCTTCCCAAGTAGCTGGGACTACAGGTGTCCACCACCGTGCCAGGCTAATGGTTTTTGTTTGTTTGTTTGTTTGTTTTGTTTGTTTGTTTTGCTTTTTTTTGTAGAAATGGGTTTTTTCCATGTTGCCCAGGCTGGTCTTAGACTCCTTGGATCAAACAATCCTCAGCCCCTCAAAGTAATGAGGTTACAAACATGAGTCACCACAACAGACCAGGTTCTTCCATCTTTAAAACACCAGTGGCGGGTCAAGTACTTCCCACACTTCAAATCTCTCAGATATTATTCTCATTCTTTTTTACTTCTAAGAGCTCATGTTATTACATGAATCCGTCAGGTAATTCAGGATAATCTCCAATTAAGTAGGAATCTTCTGAAGTGAGTTTGAATAATCCTATTCAGTCAGAAGTAAGTTCAACTCATTCAGCTGGTTATTTCACTTATAACTGGGAAGATACATTCAACTGATTACTTACCTTAATTCCATCTGCAGAGTTCCTTTTACCATGTGACCTACTTGTATCCACAGAAACATCACCAGGAGGTGAAACAAAGTCATGATGGTGAAAATTCTTCCTATCCCAGAAACAGAAGCAAATATTTGCTGAACAATCTCCTAGCCCTACTCTGACCTAAAACACCACCATGGCCTCACCAGTGTTCTTGTTCCATATTACCAACTTTGGGAAATGAGATTATTTCAACTTTTTAAAATATCTTATTGGTTACCACCCTGGGAAACATAGTGAGACCCTGTCTCTACAAAAATATTCAAAAGTTAGCCAGGTGTGGTGGCATATGCCCATAGTCCTAGCTGTTCAGGAGGCTTAGAGGGGAGGATCACTTGCGCATAGGAGTTTGAGACTTCAGTTACCTATGATCGTACAACTGCACTGTGTCTTGAGTGACAGAGAGAGACTCTGTCTCTACAAAATAAAATACAATATACAAAATGAAATATTTCATTGGCTAGAATGTAGTCATAGGACCAAGCCAAAGAGGAGGCTGGGAAATGCAGTCTTTAGCAGACTAGCTACATGCTCAGATATGAAAGAAATGGAGAATAGATATTGACTTAACACTGTAGGCAGTAAAGGCTGCTGGTGTTAAGCTAATATCTGTTGTAATGACTTACTTACATTCTGGTATGTCACCAGCCTTGCCTCATTTACATTTCATTTTATTCTTATATGATAACCATGAGGGAGTGACAGTTTTCTCAATTAACAACTGAGAAAAACCTGTGACACTTGAGGGTATTAGTGCTGAGTGGGTAAAGTAGCGAAGAAATTTCAGGCAGAAGATGGAAGTGGAGATGAGGAAGACAGGGTGAAATATTATTCTACAGTTTAGCAATTGCAATTCCTTTAGTGTTCTTGTGACTATGTCTATGCATATGTCTGAATTTCTGTGTGTTTATGTATCAGTGTATATGAGTATGCTTTTGTATGTATTAATTATGAGAGCTGAAAATGAGAGCTATGGTTCAAGAGACTAGTAATGTAAGGTTTTTAGAAGGGGCTAAAATGTTTCTCAGAAATTAAACTTGGGAGCCCTTTCTATGTTGCATCTTTGGTGCCTACAGAACCTATATGAAACACCTGGGTGAAAGGTGGTATGCATAAAAGGCATGGTGGCTCACCCCTGTAATCCCAGCACATTTGGATGTCAAGGTGGGAGGATTGCTTGGGCCCAGGAGTTTCACACTAGCAACCCAGTAAGATCTTGTCTCTGCAAAAAATAAAAAATAAAATAAATTATATAGCTGGGCACAGTGGTACATGCCTCTAATTCCAACTACTTGAGAGTCTGAGGAGGAAGGATCAGTTGAGCCTATGAATTTGAAGCTTCAGTGAGCCATCATGATGCCACTCTACTCCAGCTTGGGCAACAAAGTGAAACTTTCAAAAAAAAGATATGGTTATTTAAAACAAGTCACTCAATATATCACTGCCTGGACAAGGGATACCCAAAACTATCTTATCTGAAAGCAAAAATAAATACTTTTTTTTGTATGTTATGTAAAACTGCAGAAATACCTCCTCATGTTTCTGCAATTTGTGCTCCTGTAATTCAAAGAGGAAAAGTAATGTATATGCAAGGAGTTTTCTTTCCAGAATTGAAAGAATTCTTTTTGCAAAGCGCTCATGTCTCTTCTGGTTTGAATAAGGATGATAGAACCCTTCTGCAGAGGGGCTTAGCCCTGTTTCTCCCCTCTTTTTGCCTCCTTCATTTGCATGGAATATCTTTGGAAGCGCCTCCAGCATCATATCACAAGGCAAAAGTTAGTTGCCTTAGGACTATAAATGAATTGGAGGAGTAGCAGATGTGATAAACTGGTTGCTGTCTTGAGATATGACATCTGTACCAACCAATGTAACTCAGAGGAAAGATAGATGGCTGTTCCTCCTTCCTCCTTATTTACTCTGAGGCACTGTATAAAATGCTCTACCATCAAATAAGTGATGGTAGAACAGAAAGTAGAGGTGCTATAAATTTCATGCTTGGCAGCTTGTACTAGATGTGTTTCAATGTAATAAATAGACCTAGAACTCTTTTCTAGAATGACTCTTGTTGAAGCCCCTATTTAGCAGCTGTGCTCACTTCTGAATGAGGTGATGAGAAGCTTGGAATAGGATTAGATAATGGATTTATGTGCAGGATGCTAAGATGTGTAGGGCCTGTGGGGTTTGCTGTGAGTGCAGGAGCTAGGTCAGTCCAATTTCTTGCCAGCATTTTTAAATTGGGAACTTCAGAAACGGAGTCACATATATCGGAGAGTGCAAACCGAAACACTGTGATTCTGCAAAGATATGGCTTCATTTCTAGTTCCTTGGGTGCTGAGTTCTTTCTGGTTTCCTTTCTCTGGATTTCCTGAAGTTTCCCTGGACTCTCATAATAACATGCTCTTCTTGCCCAACATGGACTTCCTCAAGAGGATATCTGATTTTCACAAGAAAACAAAACAAAACAACATTCATTCTTTACACAAAATTAGTTAATATGCACCAACTCTTTACTATGTACCAGGCAGTATTCTAAAAGCTTTATGGATATTGACTCTGTTATTTCTCAAAGGGCATTATTAGGTATTTTAGCTACATTTTAAAATGTAGAAACTTAGGCCAGGAAAGGCATATTCGTCAGTGAGACTCAGATACCACAACCTCAGCCTCTATATTATGCCACCAGTCAGAGAGATTCATGGGAAAGGGTTACGTTACATATTATACTGAAGGAAATGTGAATTCTATACCTGGTGTATTTTGTGTATTAGTTGGTTTATTTATAATATAAGGATCTCCACTTCCCTGAAATACCCAGTGGACTGACAGTACATTAAAATATAAGTGGACCCCAAGCCAAGGATTTCAGTTAATTCAACTGTTTACTGCTGTTGGGTATTCCTTAAGAGAGGGTGGACCTATAGTAAAAAAAAAAAAAAAAAAAA
>NW_016806647.1:13496-17865 GCF_001698545.2 Rhinopithecus bieti | reverse complement strand
AGAAAGCTATGAGTATGAGGAAACAATGATGATGACAATAGTTACAACAATAATGTAAGGAACAGTATAAAGTGACCAAGGAAAATTGCTCAATAGACTGTAATTGGACAGGAGTGATTTTGAATGAGTTAAGTGAAGAAGAAGAGTAAAAGGTGAGAGGAGAACTCAATCCTGTGAGTACCAGGGGCCAAAGCCTCACTCACGTTCTTACCCTCATACTTCTCCACGTCTTCCTTCCCTGGGCAAGATCTCCCTCACTCTCTGGTCACACACTGAGGCAGAGGACATAGTCTTTGAAGCTTCACAAACCTACATTTAAAACTCCATGTCTGGGCAGGATGCAGTGGCACACACCTGTAATCTAGCATTTTGGAAGACCAAGGAGAGAGCATCACTAGAGGCCAGAAGTTCAAGCCTGCAGTGAGCTAGGATTGCAGCACTGCACTATAGCCTGGGTGACAAAGCAAGACCCTGTTTCTAAAAATATATATGAAAAAATTAAAAATTCCATGGCTGGCAGTTTTGTGATTTTTTCTCAGTTTCTCTTTGGTAATAAGGATGGATGGACATTGGTTACCTCGGAGCATCATACTGTAATATAATAAATACACGCACATATATAAAAGTGTTTGCAGTATCTATAATGTATGCCTAATACTAATTTTTCAACATTCATTGGTAATCCACCTATACAGGTGTCACGGAATACTTGGAGTGTTGTTTTACCAGCCAGAAGCATCTGTGGCTGATGGGATCTTCTGCTTGGGTATTGCTTGCATGCACTGGGCTTATTCCACCAACTCAGCCAGGCAGGCTGCACTTGGCTCATGCTACCAGCCCAGATTCCATGCTTGCCAAGTGTGAGCCAAGCACAGAGTGATGAAGGGCCTGTGGGTGAAAGAGCACAGGGTCCAGCTATTGCATACAGCCAGGCATGCTGGCTGCTGCAGAGGGGCAGGCAGCTTAAGGCATTGACACAGATGCCAGCTTTGTGAGAGGCTGTCGCTGAACCAGACATACAGCACATAGCTTCCACTGTGGGCACTCACATCTGGACAAGGGGAACACAGTGGCACCTGGAAGCTTGGAGATGCCAGAAAGTGCAGAACCCCAAAGAAGCTGTCACAGCCCTGGCTCAGGGAACCTCTAGGCTGGGCTCCAAAAGGAACGCAGCTCTTATTGCCTTCTCATCAGCGGCAGTGTGGTGAGTGGGGGCACATGTTTCAGCCCTGTTTGTGTTACAGCTCTTTTAGTACTGTTGTTCAGTGAGTCCTGCATTCTTGTTCTGTGTCCAGGAAGTATAAGGTATGTGGACCTGCAAGACAGAGAGGAGCTTCACTGAGAAGCAGAACAGCTCTCAGGAGACCCAGAGTCAGAAGCTTCTTTCACAGGCAGGTTGTCCCAATGTCTGTGCCGCTGTCTACAGAGAGGAGACTTGCAGTGGGTAGCTCCCCTTTGGAAGTAGGTCATCCCAGTGTCTGTGCAGCCCTCAGTGGAAAAGAGACCTGGAGTGGGTAGTTCCTATTCACAGACAGATCATCCTGACTTTTGTGCAGCCCTGAGTGGAGAGGAGACCGGGAGTGGGTAGTTCCTATCTGCAACGGGCTTTTCCTTTGTCTGCCTGAATCTGACTGAGTCTGGGGTCTTTATAGTCTTCAGAGGGGAGGAGTGTCTGCTGATTGGTCCATGGGCTGCCATGGTCAGGCCCAAAAAAAGCACCTTCAGTTCTCACTCTGGTTTGGTCAGTCCAGGTCCCAGATTTCAGGCCCTCCATGGCTTGAAGGTGGAACTTCAAAGGGGACCTGCCCCTTTTTAACTAGGACCCTGTCTGCCTTCTGCCACCATCAGCTTGCCGTGGTGTCCACAGCACACAGGCTGTTTGTGCCTATGGGTCTCTTCAGGCCCACACTGAGAGCCCTGAGTCCCACCCTTTGGCCTCCTCCTGTGCTTATCAGTGTCTTAAGCCCACAGGGGACTGAGGCAGCAGAAGGTTGATGTATCAGTTCTGCCCCAAGTGTGCACACATCCAGCTGGGTCATGACAGTGCCTGAGTTTGGCTTCAACCTTGCTGCCAAATCAGAGTGGATGCTGGGAGTGAGGAGAAGCCAGACAGTTGGAACAGGTACTTTTGAGCCTGTGGAGGGAGGAGGGCTTCCCAGCTGATATGGTTTGTCTATGTCATCACCCAAATCTCATCTGGAATGGTAACTCCCACAATTTCCATGTCATGGGAAGAACAAAGTGGGAACTAATTGAATTATGGAGGCAGGTCTTTTCTGCACTGTTCTTTCAGTAGTGAACGAGTCTTACTGGATCTGATGGTTTTAAAAGTGGGAGTTTTCCTGCACAAGCTGTCTTTTGCCTGCCCCCATCCAAGTAAGATGTGACTTGCTCCTCCTTGCCTTCTGTCCTAATTGTGAGGCCTCTGTCCTAATTGTGAGGCCTCTCCAGTCCCATGGAACTGTAAGTCCATTAAATGCTTTTTCCTGTATAAATTACCCAGGCTTGGTTATGTCTTTTTCAGCGGCATGAAAACAAACTATTCCATCAACTCCTGAGAGCACAAGAATGCCCAGTTCTGCAGCCATGTCTGGGTGGCAGCATCTCTGCCCATGAGGGTGGGGCTCACCTCCTGACTCGGAACGGGGTGGGGCTCCCAAGTGTTTCTAGCTCCCGTTGCTCAATGGAGTGCACAGTCCTGGCCATGCTTACTCCACTGTAGACAGCATCATGGCAGTGGCAACTCCAGACAGGTCACTGTTGCCATTACAAGTACTCTTAGCCCATGCTCAGATGTTCTTTTCATCCACATAATGCATGTTTTATTCTATTCCATGCAACAGCTGTTTGTACAGTGTTCACTATTTTTGAGTCTCTAGTCCTTTATGCTGTCTCTCTCTCTGGACTTCTACTGGACTTAGAATATAGAATTTCCTTAGCTAACTCACTTTCAGGTTTTCTATATGTCCCCTCAAATATTCTCCATGTTATTATGTTTTATTATATTTATTTGTTGTTTGTTTGTGTGTTTTTGAGACAGGATCTCACTCTGTCACCCAAGCTGGAATGCAGTAGTGCAATCATAGCTTACTGCAACCCTGACCTCCTGGGCTCAAGTGATCCTCATACTTTAGTATCCCTAGTAGCTGGGACTGCAGGTGTGCACCACCACATCCAGCTAACTTTTCTGATTTTCAACAGAGAAAAGATCTCACTATGTTGCCCAGAGTGGTCTTGAACTCCTGAGCTCAGCAATTCGCCTACCTTGGCCTCCCAGAGTGTTAGGATTAAAGGTATGAGAAACAGCCCCTGGCCATTTATTTCTGTCTCAGCAGACTTCTTCACAAGTCTTACCTGTTGTTTTGGGCTCTCAAACTCTTGAACTCATCCACTGTCCTCTCTTTATGAACTTTTTCCATCTGAAATTTTCTTTTGTAACATCAACCCCTTCCTCTCCAACATCCCTTCCCACCCTGTGTCCCTCGTCTCAGGAAGATTTCCTTCAAATCTCCTTCCATGATACACTAATGCTTCATTACATTCTTAGTTGCACTCGAGTTTTTGCCACATCTTCACACAGTGGTGCATGCTATTGATTTGACTTCTACCTTTCCAGCTTGCCCTTCAACCATTGAACATGCCCTCTCAAACAGTTTTCCATTTGGAGCTCTTTTTTCCAAATTCTCTAGTAGTCTTCCAGTTGCCTACTTAATGGCCTCTATTCATGTTCCTTCTAATGGAATGCTCAGTGCTATTTGATACTGCTAACCCATCTTTAGCAGTAGTTTAGGAGTTTCTTTCTTCCATCTCCCCATTTTAAAAAAGTTTTAGATTCAGTGGGCACATGGGGAGGTTTGTTACATGGGGGTATTTTGTGGTGTTGGGGTTTAGACTTATAGTGAACTTATCATCCAAATAGTGAAAGCACCCAATAGGTTATTTTTAGCCCTTGTCCCTCTTTTGGAGTCCCTAGTGTCAATTGTGCCATTTTTATGTCCATGTGTATCCATAGTTTAGCTACCACTTTTTGGTTTCTGTTCTTTGAGATGGTGTTTTGCTCTATTTCCCTAACTGGAATGCAATGACATGATCATGGTTCACCTCTATCTCCACCTCCTGAGTGCAAGCAATTCTCCTGCTTTAGCCTCTCAAGTAGCTACAGGCATGTGAAAACATGCCCAGCTAATTTTTGAATTTTCAATGGAGACAGGGTTTCACCACATTGTCCAGGCTCATCTTGAAATCCTCACCTTAAGCGATCCACCCAGTTTGGCCTTCCAAAGTGCAAGTGATTACAGGTATGAGCCACCACACTTGGCCAGGTTAGTTCCCACTTCTTTATTATTATTATTATTATTATTATTATTAT
>NW_016806647.1:6034-7746 GCF_001698545.2 Rhinopithecus bieti | reverse complement strand
GGGAGTTGGAGACTGGAGCTGTTCCTATTCGGCCATCTTGCTCCGCCCCCCCCCCCCCCCACCCCCGACACAAGCTTTCAATTCCATCTACTAAAACACACCTTGAAAAGCTCATTGAAATATGTGACATGGGCAACATTAGCAATTATGAATTAAAAGAATTCCAGAAAGAGAGAGAGAGAGACAGAGAGAAATAAATAGAAGTTAAAACAAAAACTGATTGAATAACAACTTAACTCTTAAAAGCAAGTGTTCTGTAATTGCTCTTAATTCAGTTTGCATAGGAGAAATAGCTTAACATGTAGTGGTGATTCTCAGTGTTCATGGTCCAGCAGCATTTCCATCGTACAGCTTTTTTGACACAATGTAGATCAGGAATTTGTATAAATGCTTTGAGTATGGACAATTTTCTACCCCAGGTGTTATCACTTTACACCTGCCCAAGACCTGATTCCCAGTTTCTGTCGATATGCCTTTCCATGATGAAGCACCAACTTGTGTATTTTCTCCACAGCATGACAGAGATGAGACAGTTTTGGGTTCTACTAACAAGAATGTGGCAATGATAATGGGGGATTCCTTCATAGTCCTCTGAACCTCAGTTCACTTTTCTGTGAACTTGAATAAAAACATCTTCAAGACATTGTAAAAGTTAGAAATCATATATGTGGAACTTTTCACACAGCAGACACACAATAAGCCTAAGTATTGTTTTTATTTTGTGGAGCACTATGCACACAACACTCAATAAGCACAACTGTTGTTTTATTTTAGTTTATTTATTCATTTATTTTGAGACAGGGTTTCTCTTTATTGTCCAGCCTGGAGTGCAGTGGTGTGATTACAGCTCACTGCACCGTTAACCTCTTAGGCTCAAGCGATTCTCCCAACTCAGCCTGCCTAGGACCACAGGTATGCACCACCATGCCTGGTTAATTTTTAAATTTTTTGTAGATATGGGGTCCTACTACGTTGGCCAGGCTGGCCCCAAACTCCTGAGCTTAAATGATCCTCATGTCTTGATCTCCCAAAGTGCTGGGATTACAGGTATAAGCCACCATGCCTGGTCAACTGTCATTTTCATAAGGTCTATTCTACATTATAACATAGCAATTTTACCATTTCACTGATGTCTGAGAAAAGCATTTGAAAAAATAATTCAGTTATACTCACAGTTCACCTCCTACAAAACACATTCTCTAAGGCATTTTACTTATCATTGACAAATCAGCTTTTACCCTCACTTTGTTTGCTCAACATGTCATGGTGAATGATGAGTAAGAGGTAGTACAGTGTGAGGTCCTTGCTTTGATCAAGTCTAACATGCCAGCAGTTTTGCATGTTGCTTGTGCACCATTAGTGCAATTGTCAGCAATGTAAAAAAAAAAGCCAGTGTTATGACAAAATCGATATGTTTTCATAATCCCTTGAAACATCTCCCTCACTCTCAGGGGTCTCAAGCCTGAACTTTTCAGGTTTGTGATGGTCACCTTTTCATGATAAACTCTGGACATATGCCCGCCATATCTGATTTCCTTGTTGATGATATTTGTAGTCTGCATGTCTGGAACCCTCAGAGAAAGTGAGGTTCGCTAACATGACTATCATAATTATTTCATTTGCTACTTTAGGGACAGATCTTAGGTTTCAGGGTAAATTTGCTATGATGTGGTGATCCTCCACAGAGTCTACTTTGAATTTTCATTACCAAG
>NW_016806647.1:0-5748 GCF_001698545.2 Rhinopithecus bieti | reverse complement strand
TTTTTTTTTTTTTTGAGATGGAGTTTTGTGCTGTTGCCAGGCTGGAGTGCAATGGTTCGATCTCGATCGCAGCTCTCTGCAACCTCTGCCTCCTGGGTTCAAGTGATTCTCCTGCCTTGGCCTCCTGAGTAGTTAGAATTACAGGCATCTGCCACCATGCCTGGCTAATATTTTGTATTTTTAGTACAGATGGGGTTTCACCATGTTGACCAGGCTGGTCTCGAACTCCTGATCTCAGGTGATCCACCCACCGAGGTCTCTCAAAGTACTGGGAGTACAACAGTGAACCACCATGTCTGGCCTGTTATACACTTGTTTTTCATAATTGAAATTAATTGGAATCAATGTGTATCAAACAGTTAAACTTATTCATCTAATTTGAATAAAGTCACTGTGCTCTTTTCATCCTAATGAGCCTGGCTTTAGTTTTCTTCTTATCAATCTGCCCTTTGATAGGCCTTTTATGACAAAGAATTTTCATATCTCAGGCTCTCAACTCCCTCATAAGTGTAGTAAGTCAAGTGAGATTCAGGATCTGCCTACTAATGGGGAAATAGTTGGTCAGTTCAGTCACATTGCCAAAGTAGTTAAGGCAGAGAGTAGTCAAATTCTTCAAACTAAGTGGCAGCACATAGTTGTTTCATGCAGTAATTATTTTATCGATCCTGAATATATACGCCTGAAATGAAGAGAACTGTTAGATTAGAATTTTTTGACCTTGTCATTCTTCACTCACAACCATGGACAATTAAATAGTCTCAAAATGTTTTGATAGCTCATTGCACGTAAGTGACTTATTCATAGGTAAGACTGTATTACTCTCATCACAAAACCTGTAATTGGTAATGACCTTGGAATTAGTAGATGTGATTACTACATAAGGTGTTTAGAGCAATGTCTTAGATTTTCCAAATCTACATGTTATGAGTATCATTTGAGATAACCTCCATGGTCATCTAGAAATGTTACATCCAGAGTTTGGAATGCATCACATGACAGGATCAGATTCCTCTTCTACACTGTTGGGTGCTCATGTAAATCAAGCCTTCATAGTGCTGGAAATTCCAATGGTTGATTGCCAAGAAGACTAAGAAACAAGCTGTGTGTTGAGGGGACCATTTAGAAACCAACATATTCTTCCCGCACTGGCACTCATGTAGATTAATTTAAAAATATAATCTGCATGTTGGTAATTCTATCTGAATGTCATTATTGTTATTAATGTCATTATGGAGTAAATCATGTACAAATACACATGATAATTCACGTTTTTCACATATTATACGGAGAGATGCTTGGCTGATGATATGGAAAGGTCATAGGTCTCACAGATCTTCCTGGTGATGATGGATATACCATCATAGGATGTCCCTAGTGCTAGCTTTAAAGACCCAGCCACGTCTTGGAAAAACAAGAATCAAATTAGATACCTTAAGAGTCTTTGAATGGAGCTGTCAGCATATGCATCTTGCAGATGTGAACCTTCAAACATGTACATGGCTACAGTTAAAGAAATGAGTACTAAATATTTGTGTAATGTTGATAGATGCATTTACATGAAAATCAGCTAGTGGGAAATTTACAGATCCAAGCCGAACAGAAAACCAGGGCAGTTTTGTCAGTCATCTGAGTAAGTGCCCTGATTCTCTTATTCTCTTTTGCTCAGGATTCAATCTGTTGGATGAATTTACAAAACAAACAAACAAAGAAAACCTAGCACAAGCAAAAGGAAAACTTGTTGCAATAGCCACAGACTTCCAGGCCAGGAAATTAATATATGACAACATATTTCACACTGCATTTTGTTTGCATGGAAAACCAATGAACCTGCATTATTGTTTGTGTTGCTTCATATTAGTCTATTTCCTCTGCTGATGGGGGCAGGAAAAAAGCTCAAGCTTCAACTTGCCAGTCAGGATAACAGTCTTTTCTGATCTTATATTTTCGGCAAATATTCGATCCACTCAGAATTCAAACTTCATCAGGTTTGAGTCCTCCTCCACTTCATCTCAAAAGCTGCCTCCCATCCTCATCACAGAATGGTGTCTGGGTTCAGTAAAAGCCTCTATAGGTTTGTAGAGGTTGGAGTATGACCTGTGTATTTTCTCTTTCTTCATCTTTCTTTTTGTCCTGATGTTTATGGGAGATGTTTGTGGTGTTTTCCCAGAATTATTTCTCAGGAGATGTTTCTTTTCATAGGCAAGGGAAGCTACCTGTTCTCTACTTGATTCCTCTGCCTAGACTTCAGGTGTCTCCTTCTTTTTGAGGTTCTCAGCTTAAAGAACTTAACCTGCCTACATCTCAACTCTCTGGCTTTCCCTCTTCTTCTTCTTATCTTTAGTTCATCCTCACAAAATCAAATAACCTATTATTTCACCTTTATATCAGGTCAGGACTTTTTTTTATTACACTTTAAATTCTAGGTTACATGTGCACGATGTGCAGGTTTGTTACATATGCATACATGTGCCATGCTGGTTTGCTACACCCATTAACTCGTCATTAACATTAGGTATTTCTCCTAATGCCATCCCTCTCCCCTACCCCCATCTCACGACAGGCCCCGGTGTGTGATATTCCATACCCTGTGTCCAAGTGTTCTTATTGTTGGACTTTCTTTATATGTTAGCATCTGCATTTCTTTGTGTAATTGCTTACAGAAAAACACCAGGATTATACTTCCAGGTTTTGCTCTTGGTTTATCAAGAAAAATGTTGTGGACTTAGAAAGCCTTTTCATTTGCTGTCAATACTGTGCATGCAAAACTAGACCATCTCTGAAGATTGAAAGAGATCAACTTTGCAAGCCCAAAATTGAGTAATGAGGTCTTTATTCTAGGCATGTGTGATTCTTTCTGAAGGAATTAGTTATCCTGGCTCAGTGGATTCAGTGGGCAGAATGTCATGAACCAGCTAGAAGAAAATATATTTTGGTTTACTGTTTCAAATCCATTATCAGCTTTATGTATTAATATATATGTATTTTCTATTGAATCCCTGATTTCTCATTTACTGCTAGTTATTAAAGTAAGCTAGTTCTATATATTTATAATTAAGAACAGTAGCAATTATAAATTGTAATATCATAAAGGATAGCATGATTTGAGAGCATAAATTCTAAAGATCAGAAGTTGCAGGCCAGGGGCAATAGTTCATGCCTGTAATCCCAGAACTTTGGGAGGCTGAGGTGGGTGTATCACTTGAGCTCAAGAGTTCAGGACCAGTGTGGGCAACATGGTGAGACACCATCTCCTCAAAAAACTACAAAAATAAGTCAGGCATTGTGGTACACACCTGTAGTCCTAGCTACTGGGGATGCTGAGGCAGGAAGACCATTTTAGCCTGAGAGCCACAGGTTGCAGTAAGCCATAATCACACTACTGCACTCCAGTCCAGTCTGGATGACAGTGCAACACTCCATCTCAAACATAAATAAATAAATTAGTTAATTAATGATCAGCAGTTGCCAATATCTTCCTTGAAGACAATGAGTAGAATCGAATCTCTTTACAGCTTATGTTGGGTTCAAGTCCTCCCCGCCAAAGTCCAGTCTTTATCTAAGCCCTTCCAGCCCTTTGCTCTTGGAGTGATGTTGTTATTCAGCCAGTCTGTAGTTTGTCAGCCTATGAGAGGAATGAAATATACCCCACCAGTTATCACCCATTAAGTCCTGGTAGGAAGGAGAACAGCTGTGTGGGTCTGTTAGCTCTGGAGATCTCAGCTTGTTTCTATATTGGGTCTCATTCTCCACTCTGCTGTGATCCTGGTGTTGCCTTGACCCTCACTTTGCATCTTAGTCCCTGCCTTTCTGTTGGGCTAGAATGTTCCCACTCCAGTTCTTTGCCCTTTTAGCAGGGTAGGTGCTAGAAGGTAGGTTATCAGTATTTGCAGGGGGAAGATAGATAGAATAACATCACACACATGCTCTCTTAGCTCTGGCATTGCCATTGTGCCCCAAGACATGTATCTATTGACCCACCCACATTGGCGTAGGAAGGGCTTCTTCTCCCCAAAAGAGCATAAAAGAGCAAAGGTAGCATAAAAGAGACCGAGCTTTGGAATCTTTGGTTCAGATTCCTAGCTGGTCATACACAAGCTGTGTGTCCCTGGGAAAATTACTCCATTCCTCACCTACAAAATCTGAATAATTTTCATCTGCCTATATGACAGAATTCATAGGAGTAGTAAATATCACATGATGAAGTGCCTAGGGCATGGTACACTCTCAGTAAATGCTTACTTTTTACTTTTTATCTGGAAGATTACCTGCAAAAACCTATTCTCAGCTGCCCCTTGACCCCTGACCTCAGCTGTATGTCTAGATTCAAAGTGTCTTTCCATTGTACAGGTGCTGAAATCCAGAGGCTGACATGCAAATTGGGCAGCATGATATTTTTATTTTTTTCAGTGTTTATTTCAGCATCAGTGTCCTTAATGTTAATGGTTCTCAAGGTCAGTAGAAAATCATGTTGATTCGTATGACTCTGGATGATTACAGTAAAAGGATTTTGACTTCATCACTTGTAGCTGCTTAATGGCACTAGAATTAACAAAGGAGAAAATAGTGTGAAAATGGCCAAGGAACAGTGATTAGTGTATGATTGAAATGTTTCATATGTTTGGGAAAAAATCCATCCACTATTTTGTCCTTTAATGCCATGGCAGTTTTGCTCATATGCTTAAATAGAATGCAATTTCTACCAGGACAATTTTCTTTTCACTCAGAGAGAAAAATTACATGTGTCATAGTAGGATCTGGGTGTTGAAATGGAAAAAAGTTTAATCTAATGAGTGGGTAAAGACAAAGACCCAAAGAAAAATGCTTGAGGGTGAATGGAGAGGAGGAAAGAGCAGGAGGAGATGGTCGGGGGCGGAGTGGGATGTAGTGAGAGAGAGAGAGAGGGCGAGAGAGCTTAAAGAAGTATTTTATCTGGTATTGTTTACTGGGAACCAAATTGATTCAACTACTGTGTACCCAGCCCTAAGCTTTTGCCTTAATCCAATTCACTGAGACAAAATCACTGGTTAGCTTGGAAACATATTTTCTAATTTTATTTCTTCATTGTTTTGCAAATGTCTAAGTGTCCTAGCTTCAATGAGAAGTCAAAGAATATCTGCCATTACAATCAAAGACTTTTTGTTGTGAATTGCAGACTTTTGATATTGTGAGCTTTTGAGATGTCGGGAAAGAGCTCGTTTTGCAATATACTCTATTGAAATGTTATACACAGCTCATGAAAAATATGCTATTTGATAGACTTCATAAATTCATCTGCTCTAACATCAATTATGATAAAGGTCAACTGTGGAGTGCGAGGGCAGTTCTTAATCCTTTCCATTTTCACTCACTTTAATCCTCTCGGAATTAATCCCTAAACTTTGCTGTCCTTATGGAAGGAAGCACTGTGTGCTGCTGAAGCAGAAAGGTCAGAGCTAGTGTAGATTTTTTATGTAAAATCAGGCCCAAGAGAAAAGCAATCTTAGTTGAGCTGGATTTTTCTTAAGATAACTTCTTTATTATTATTATTATACTTTAAGTTCTAGGGTACATGTGCATAACTTGCAGGTTTGTTACATATGTATACTTGTGCCATGTTGGTGTGCTGCACCCATCAACTTGTCAGCACCCATCAACTCGTCATTTACATCAGGTATAACTCCCAATGCCATCCCTCTCCCCTCCCCCCAGCCCATGCTAGGCCCCGGTGTGTGATGTTCCCCTTCCCGCGTCCAGGTGATCTCATTGTTC
>NW_016806646.1:0-717 GCF_001698545.2 Rhinopithecus bieti | reverse complement strand
GATGTGCCACTGGATTCAATTGGTCAGTATTTTATCGAGGATTTTCACATCGATGTTCATCAGGGATATTGGCCTGAATTTTTGTTGTTGTTGTGTCTCTGCCAGACTTTGTTATCAGGATGATGCTGGCCTCATAAAATGAGTTAGGGAGGAGTCCCTCTTTTTCTATTGTTTGGAATAGTTTCAGAAAGAATGGTACCAGCCCCTCTTTGTACCTCTGGTAGAATTCGGCTGTGAATCCATCTGGTCCTGGGTTTTCTTTGGTTGGTAGGCTGTTAATTACTGCCTCAATTTCAGAACTTGTTATTGGTCTACTCAGGGATCTGACTTCTTTACGGTTTAGTCTTGGGAGGGTGTATGTATCCAGGCGTTTATTTATTTCTTCTAGATATTCTATTTATTTGTGTAGAGGTGTTAATAGTATTCTCTGATGGTAGTTTGTAGTTCTGTGGGATCAGTGATGATATCCCCTTTATCATTTTTTATTGTGTCTATTTGATTCTACTATCTTTTCTTCTTTATTGGTCTGGCTAGCAGTCTATCCATTTTGTTAATCTTTTCAGAAAACCAGGTCCTGGATTCATTGGTTTTTTGAAGCGTTTTCATGTCTCTATCTCCTTCAGTTCTGCTCTGATCTTAGTTATTTCTTGTCTTCTTGTAGCTTTTGAATGTGTTTGCTCTTGCTTCTCTAGTTTTTTTACGTGTGATGTTAGGGTG
>NW_016806645.1:0-209 GCF_001698545.2 Rhinopithecus bieti | reverse complement strand
GAGAAAAAAAAAATATATATATATATGATGTGTCTACGTATATATAGATGTCTATATATATGTGTGTGTGTGTGTGTATATATATATATAGAGAGAGAGAGAGAGAGAGAGTTCAAGACCAAAGCTAGCATTATGTTAAGTGGTGTGACCAATGTAGTAGAAGAAAAAAAAAAAAAAAAAAAAAAAAAAAAAAGAAAAAAAAGGCAATG
>NW_016806644.1:6140-7494 GCF_001698545.2 Rhinopithecus bieti | reverse complement strand
CCGGGAGGCGGAGCTTGCACTGCACTCCAGCCTGGGTGACAGAGTGAGATTCCCTCTCAAAAAAAAAAAAAAAAGTGGCCGGGCCCGGTGGCTCAAGCCTATAATCCCAGCACTTTGGGAGGCCGAGACGGGCGGATCACGAGGTCAGGAGATCGAGACCATCCTGGCTAACATGGTGAAACCCCCGTCTCTACTAAAAAAAAAATACAAAAAACTAGCCGGGCGAGGTGGCGGGCGCCTGTAGTTCCAGCTACTCAGGAGGCTGAGGCAGGAGAATGGCGGGAACCCGGGAGGCAGAGCTTGCAGTGAGCTGAGATCCGGCCACTGCACTCCAGCCCGGGCGACAAAGTGAGACTCCGTCTCAAAAAAAAACAAAAAAAAAAAGAGAGAGAGAGAGAGAAATCAGCCATAATCCTATACCCTATAAGCCAGGATTTGGCAAACTTTTTTTGTGAAGAACCAAATAGTAAATATTTTAGGATAGGGTGCAGTGGCTCATGACTGTAATCCTGGTACTTTGGGAGGCCAAGGTGGAAGAATTGCTTGAGGCCAGGAGTTTGAGACCAGCCTGGGCAATATAGCAAGACTCTGTCACTACAAAAATAAAAATAGGTCAGGCACAGTGGCTCACACCTGTTAGCATGTTTGAAGGCCAAGGCATGTGGATCACATGAGGTCAGGAGTTCCAGACCAGCCTGGCCAACATGGTGAAACCCTGTCTACTAAAAATACAAAAATTAGCCAGGTGTAGTGGTGCTCACCTGTAATCCCAGCTACTCAGGACTATGAGGCAAGAGAATCACTTGAACCCAGGAGGTAGAGGTTTCAGTGAGCTGAGATCATACCATGGCACTCCAGTCTGGGCGAGACAGAGTGAAACTCCATCTCAAAAAAAATAAAGGCCGGGCGCAGTGGCTCAAGCCTGTAATCCCAGCACTCTGGGAGGCCGAGACGGGCGGATCACGAGGTCAGGAGATCGAGACCATCCTGGCTAACACGGTGAAACCCCGTCTCTACTAACAAAAAGTACAAAAAAACTAGCCGGGCGAGGTGCCGGGCGCCTGTAGTCCCAACTACTCGGGAGGCTGAGGCAGGAGAATGGTGTAAACCTAGGAGGCGGAGCTTGCAGCCGAGATCTGACCACTGCACTCCAGCCTGGGTGACAGAGCGAGATTCCGTCTCAAAATAAATAAATAAAATAAAATAAAATAAAAATAAAATAGCCAGGCATGGTAGCATGCCCCTGTAGTCCTAGCTACGTGGGAAGCTGTGGCAGCAGAATTAAGCCCAGTAGTCTATATACTAGACAGGGTATAAATATAGTTATATTTAATATATGTATATATTAATATAT
>NW_016806644.1:0-1987 GCF_001698545.2 Rhinopithecus bieti | reverse complement strand
CTGTTTTCTGACTTCCTTTGTTACTATTAAGACATCAGCGGCCTGGCGCGGTGGCTCAAGCCTGTAATCCCAGCACTTTGGGAGGCCGAGACGGGCGGATCACGAGGTCAGGAGATCAAGACCATCCTGGCTAACATGGTGAAACCCCGTCTCTACTAAAATACAAAAAACTAGCCGGGCGACCTGGCGGGCGCCTGTAGTCCCAGCTACTCGGGAGGCTGAGGCAGGAGAATGGCGTGAACCCGGGAGGCGGAGCTTGCAGTGAGCCAAGATCCACCACTGCACTCCAGCCTGGGCAACAGAGCGAGACTCCGTCTCAAAAAAAAAAAAAAAAAAAAAAAAAAAAAAAACCCAGGGTAAAAATTTAGGTAGAATTGAGTTAAAAAAAAAAAAAAAAATAAAAAAAAAAGAATGCCAGTGTCACAACTTAGGTAGATCTCAGTTACACTAAGTAAAAGAAGCTAGACAAAAAAGAACACACTCTGTGAGTCCATTTTACATAAAATTATAGAAAATCTATATGGAAAGCAGATCATTATTTGCCTTGGGTTAGGGAGGATGAAATTATAAAAGAATGTGATAAAATGGGATGGGGTTTATAGGTGGTAAAATTGTGTCTCCCAAAAAGACATGTTCAAGTCCTAGCCCCCAGTACCTGTTAATGTGACCTGACTTGGAAGTGGAGTCTTTGCAGGTATAATCAAGTTATGACGAAATCATTCTAGATTATGGTGGGCTCTAATCCAATGACTAGTGTTATTTAAGAAGGAAATTTGGACACAGACATACACGGGGAGATTGCCATGTGACAGAGCAGAGGTCGGGATGATACGGTTTTTTTGTTTTTTGTTTTTTTAATTTTGAGACGGAGTTTCACTCTTGTAGCCAGGACTGGAGTGCAGTGGTGCGATCTCAGTTCACTGCAACCTCTGTCTCCCAGGTTCAAGTGATTCTCCTGCCAAAGCCTCCCAAGTAGCTGGGAATACAGGTGCCTGCCACCATGCCCAGCTAATTTTTGTACTTTTAGTAGAGACAGGGTTTCACCATGTTGGCCAGGCTGGTCTCGAACTCCTAACTTCAGGTAGTCCACCCACTTCGGCCTCCCATAGTGCTGGGATTATAGGCATGAGCTACCGTGCATGGCCATGGATGATATGTTTACAGACCAGGGAATATTAAGGATTGCTAGCCGCCACCGGAGGCATGGAGTGAGCCGTGGAACAGGTTCTCCCTCAGAGCCTTCAGAAGGAACCAATATTACCAATACCTTGATTTTGGACTTCTAGCCTCCAGACCTATGACAGAATAGATTTCTGTTTTTTTAAGCCACACAGTTGTGGTAATTTCTTAGAGCATCCCTAGAAAACAAATACAGGCAGGGCGCAGTGGCTCACGCCTGTAATCCCAACACTTTGGGAGGCCAAGGTGGGTGGATCACCTGAGGTCAGGAGTTCGAGACCAGTCTGGCCAACATGGCGAAACCCTGTCTCTACTAAAAATACAAAAATTAGCCAGGCTTGGTGGCACGTGCCTATAGTCCCAGCTACTAAGGAGGGTGAGGCAGAAAAATTGCTTGAACCTGGGAGGCGGAGGTTGTTGTGAGTCAAGATTGTACCACTGCATTCCAACCTGGACAACAGAGTGAGACTCTGTCTCAGAAAAAAAGAAAAGGGGGCCAGGTACATTGGCTCCCACCTGTAATCCCAGCATTTTGGGAGGCCAAGGCAGGCAGATCACAAGGTCAGGAGTTCGAGACCCACCTGGCCAACATAGTGAAACCCCGTCTCTACTAGAAGTACAAAAACATTAGCTGGGCGTGGTGGCAGGTGCAACTTGGGAGGCTGAGGCAGGAGAATTGCTTGAACCTGGGAGGCGGAGGTTGCCGTGAGTCGAGATCAAGCCACTGCATTCCAGCCTGGGCGACAGAGCAAGACTGTCTCAAAAAAAAATAAAAATAAATAAATAAGGGCCGGGCGCAGTGGCTCAA
>NW_016806643.1:0-443 GCF_001698545.2 Rhinopithecus bieti | reverse complement strand
CCAAATGTATAGGCTTCAAAACCATCTAAGTTAGGGCATTCTCTAGTTTTAGCTAAGATATACCTGGAACACTGACAAGTGATCACTTACATAGAATAATGTGAAGTAAATTTTTTGAAAAATAAATTTTAGTGGAACAATCCTGAAGGGTAACACCAGAGGAATAGCAGGTTACCAATAAGGTGTCAGCCAATTTGTTCCAGCCACTTTTGAATCCATGTTCTATAATCTAAAATTTAGTTCTCTTTTCCTAAGCTGAGCGCTTCCTATCATGTATCTACGTTATGAAGAAAAGGAGACTTAGGTGAGGTGTTTTTATTTATCACAACAGCTGCATCAATTGCCTAGGACCTCAACAGCTTCATGAAAGTGGGAAATGTTCATGCATAAGGTTATTGCCTTACCTGACTTAAAATTGCCCCATACAATGGTACATATCAACC
>NW_016806642.1:14870325-14887386 GCF_001698545.2 Rhinopithecus bieti | reverse complement strand
TTCATTCTCCACCACCCCCGGCACAGTCCTCAATACTAAATTCTTTATGGTGAATAACACAGACAATGTGTTAAAGCTTTATGAACAAATGCACTATCAAAGGGAAATAAATGTAACAACTTATTTACATATGATTAGAATGCAAACAGCACGGAAAATGTATCTAATAAGGAGAGTCTTTACTTCTTAAATGCTGAATATCAATAAATATTTTGGAAATTTGGCATATAGTAAATCCATGCATGGTGAAAATTATTCACAAAGAAAGTTCATGTATGAATGTACATAGATTAAAAGATAATTTGTTTCATCTCAGACTTTGTGAAATATAACAAAATACTGAATTACATACTTTGTTTCAAAAACATTACTATGAATTGAATATGTAGATTTAAAAAAAATTGCTTGTAGTAAAGTGATACCTTGGAAACTAAACATGAATCCTGCACTCTACTTTAAAAACTTTAAAATTGATGAACTGATAAATTTAATTTTCTCAGTTCTTTGTTTCCTGAGTGACACTTCATAAATAAATATATTTAAGTGAATACATGCTCTTAAAATAAGCAATTAATACATTAGTTAATAGCAGAATTTAATGATTGCCTATGACAACTGTCATAGAAAGCATTACAAGGAACTTAACAGAGCTTCTTTTCATAATGTAACTGAAAACCTCTTAGTGTTTATAAAAAGTGGTGAAACAATGTGGATGGAACTGAAGAATATGGTGTTAAATGAAATAAGTCAGGCACAGAAAGACAAACTTTGCATGTTCTCATTCATTTGTGAAATCTAAAAATAAAAACAAGTGAATTAATAGAGATGGAGAATAGAATGATGACTGTAAGAGGCTGAGAAGAGTAGTGGGGATGGAGGTTGGGGAGTGGGGATTGTTAATGGATACAAAAATACATTAGACAGAATGAGTAGGATCTCAACAGGGTGACTACAGTCAACAAAAATTTATTGTACATTGGGGCCGAGTGCGATAACTCTAACCTGTAATCCCAGCACTTTGGGAGGCTGAGGCGGGCAGATCGCTTGAGATCGGGAGTTCGAGACTAGCTTGGCCAACATGGTAAAACCCCGTCTCTACTAAAATACAAAAATTAGCTGGGTGTGGTGCTGCACACCTGTAATCCCAACTACTCAGGAGGCTGAGGCAGGAGAATCACTTGAACTGGGAAGCAGAGGTTGCAGTGAGCCGAGATCGTGCCACTGCACTCTAGCCTGGGCGACAGAGCAAGAGTCTGTCTCAAAAAAAAAAAAAAAAAGAAAGAAAGAAAGAAAAAAGAAAAAAAAACATTATTGTACATTTAAAAATAACTAAGTGGGCCAGGCACAGTGGCTCACGCCTGCAATCTCAGCTATTTGGGAGGCTGAGGCAGGCAGATTGCTTGAGACCGGGAGTTCAAAACCAGCCTGGCCAACATGCTGAAACCCTGTTTCTACTAAAAATACCCAAAAAATTACCCTGGGTGTGGTGGTGCAGGCCTGTAATCCCAGTTACTCCAGAGGCTGAGGCAGGAGAATCACTTGAACCTGGAGGCAAAGGTTGTGGTGAGCTGAGATCGCACCACTGCAGTCCAGGTTGGGTGACAGAGTGAGACTCTGTCTCAAAATAATAATAATAATAAAATAAGAGTATAATTGGAATGAGTGTAACACAAAGAAAGGCTAAATGCTTGATGCCCCATTTATCCAGATGTGATTATTACATATTATATATCTATATCAAAATATCTTATATACCTCATAAATATATACACCTACTATGTACCCACAAAATTAAAATTAAAATTAAGTTTAAAAAATATTAGATATAATATGGAGGATCTAGTGCTCTCTCACAGTCTTTAACTAAAAGGTAAATTCCTTTAAAATAGCACTCACGAGACTTTGTCTTTTGGCAACAATAGGCAAAACACAGGGAGTTATCATGGCGGTGAATAATTATGAGGCCAATCAACTGAGTAAAAATGGACACCTAATTGGTTGAAATATTCTAATATGTGAGACAGTGGCATTTATATTTAAACATTGCTTGCAAGTTATCGAGTTTTGCAAAAATATATATCCTGCACATTAGCAGATATGAAATAGTTGAAAAAAATACATAAAACACATGTGAAATAAAACAATCTATAATACATGGGAATTAAGCACAGCTAAAAGACCAGAAAAGTTTTATTAGAAATTAGAATGAACAAAAATAATAAGACATTAGAAACTTTATGAAGCAAAAGAGTCCCATTTTGTTTTCTTTTCTTATTTGTATTTTTACAAGGGATGGCAGACATCATATGCATTCAGTACTTGATTTTGGACTAATAAATTAATGAAAAACAACTTGGTATGGTAACCAAAAAAGCAAATATAAAAGACACTGCACAAAGTAATTGCATGACCTTGGAAAGATTACTTAATTTCTCTGTGACTCCATGAATTGTGCTCACCGACAAAAGAATAAAGCAAATATGGACAAATGTTTTTAGTTTTTTCTGCTAATTAAAGGAATAACTCATTTCAGGAAGTTGAGTTTATTGGATAAAATAAATTATTTAATATTAATTCTTTTTTTGACTCATTCTCTGTTTTCCATTATTACTTTCAGGATATTAAAATTATATCTTTGGGACAGACATTTTCTGAATGTTGCTTCTGTCAAAATGCATTGTTTTAAATTACAGTCATTTTTTTCTTCTTACCTCTAACAGCACCTATTGCCATACAGAGTCTGGAACTGAGATTTGGTTCTGAGAATTAAGAGAGATATGACTTTAGTGGTGATAAAAGTTTCAAGTAAATTATTGAATTTTAAATAAGTAGTTTAACACAAATTGTTTTTAGCAGTAATTCTCATCAATTTTATAAACAAAGAAACAAAAACCAACACTCTATTGTCTTATTACAAATTATCCAATAATTTTGTTCTTCTCTTTTTTTATGAAAAAGAGTAAATTTTATAGCTGTTTTTCTAAACCACTTACAGGNAAATAAGTAGTTTAACACAAATTGTTTTAGCAGTAATTCTCATCAATTTTATAAACAAAGAAACAAAACCAACACTCTATTGTCTTATTACAAATTATCCAATAATTTTGTTCTTCTCTTTTTTTATGAAAAGAGTAAATTTTATAGCTGTTTTCTAAACCACTTACAGGTTTTAACAAGTCTTGTAATTTCATGCTTAATCTTCAGGACACTTAATTAGTAAAAAGAAAATCTGCCTATTTGAGTTTAAGACTAACATCTTTTGACTTCGAATTAAAAAATAATTCCCTTAATTTCCAATTTCTTTGTTCTTTAAAAAGTCAACTTGCTTTTCATTATAAAATGCTTATTTGTTATGCATCTTACAACTGTGTTTTAAAATTATTACCTTGTTGAAAACCAAATTAAGTATATTTTTAAATAACCCTTTAAAAATTTTGGAAGAGTTATATATACAGAGAATTTATGAAGCTAGTATGGAGAGTTTCCATAACTCCCACACCCATTTTCCCTTATTATAAACATCTTCCATTAGTTTGGTACATTGATCACAATTGCCAAATTATTAGCTAAAATCTATAATCAGTTTTCCATAGTTTCTACATACCTTGTTTTTGTTGTTTGTTTATTTCAAAATTCCATCTGGGATATCACACTACATTTTAGATGTCATGTGTGCTTAGGATTCTCTTGGCTGAGACAGTTTCTCAACTTTCATTGGTTTTGTTAAACTTAACACTTTTGATGAGTACTGGTTACTATTTTACAGGATATTTCTTAACTGAAATTTTTTGGGATGTGTTTTTGACACAGGATACTTTTGGTCCCTCTTTGCCAGCCAGAAATCTCTGCGGTCCCCAGGACCTCTTCCGGGTCTTTGCTCAGACCCACTGGGCTTGCTCTGCCCACTCGGCTGGGCAGGCTGTGCTCAGCTCGTGCTACCTGCCCGGATCCCATGCCCATCAGGCCCCTGTTCTCAGACCCAGTCCAGGTGTGCTGCCTTGAATGTCTTCTATCTACCTTGGGTGCTGGCGTCTGGACTAGGGAGACGCAGTGGTGCCCAAAAACTCGGAGATGCCAGTAACTGTGGGGCCCCAAGGGGTGTTACAGCTTTTGTTCAGAGACTCCCAAGGTCTGAGCCCCAGAGAATTGTTACAGCTTATGTTCATTTCTTCTGCCAGTAGCTTCAGAGGACAGTGATTGTCATAGCTCCTTCAGTCCCACTGCCCAAAGCTTGGTGAATGGGAGCATGTGGCACCATTGCTTTTTCTCCTCAGTTGCTCAGTGAGTGGGAGGGAGGATTACAATGTTACAGTTCTTTTTGCACAGGCTGTTCAGAGGATTCCAGGTTCTTATCGCACGTCCAAGAGGAATGAGGTATTTGGACACCAGAGAGGGAGTAAGGTGAAGGCTTTTATTGAGTGACAGACATAAGAGCTCTCCACGTGAGAAGGCACCCAAAGTGGATAGCCCTCTGTGAGAGAGGGAGATCAGAAAGCCGGTAACCCAATATGTGGCTGAGTCAAGGTTTTTATGGGCTCAGAATGGGAGAGTTTATGCTGATTGGTCCATGGGCAGGCTTGGAAAAAGCACTGTTTGATTGGTTAAAAGGCATCGAGGAAGTTCTCATTCCAGTGGTGGACTCTACGGAGAAGGGGTAGTTCAGTTATCAGGCTTCAGGCTTTAAATTGTCTTTGGTTTGAAGGTCAGGTTTCACCAGGGACCAACCTTTGTCTGCCTAGGAATTTGCCTCCTTCTGCTATCATTTTCACATGATTGAAATGGAATTACAGATATTTGGAAGGAAGACTACAGACAACGTGTGTCATTCTCATCATATCATATGATCTCAAGGGTGTATACAATCAACATAATTTATTTACTAGGATTTTCCACTAGAAAGCTATATTTCCCCTCTTTCTATATGGCACTGTTTACGGAGAAGGTACCAAGTGCAGGCCACACTTAAAGGTGGTAGTTATGTACCACCTTCTTGAGAGCAGAATGCCTGCGTAAGTTATTCAGAATGCTTCTGCAAGAGAGATTTGTGTCATGTCTTCTATTTATTCATTTAATCAGCTATTGATATCAGTATGTATATGGAGGCATGGGTATTTTATACATTAGGCTATTACTTTGTCCAGCAGAATATTTCAACTTTGTAAATTCTCTCAATTGGCTTCTGTGTTTCTTTGCTCTAACCCCCATCTCTGAGAAGTTGTTCGGTTTATTTGTTTGATTGTTTTTAACACTTCTTTCTGGTAGCATGTGATGCCTCAGACTTTTGCTGTATGTATCTTGCTGCAGAACTATAACTATTTATTTTTCTAAGGAGGTTTGGTTGTTTATATTGAGGAAAGGTATTAGAAACCAAGATTTATGCACAAAATGTAATTTTATTATCTTACCCGAGTTAATTTCTTTTGCCTCTGGTGACCTTTTTCATTCTCTATTCTCTGTGACTTCAATTATTTAATATTCAAGTGTTATTATCTATTGAGATTATAAACACTTGAATCGTAAAACAGTAATTTTGTGTTTGCTAAATATTGCTGCAAACAATTGAAGAAACTGTGCTTTATTTAAATGAACTTCAAGTACAATTAAGAGCTTAAGACAAATTCCTCCTCTTCATTTTAATAGATTAGATATTTTAGAGTGAGCCTCTATTTTCTTACTTACACATGTATATCAAAAGACTTTAAGAGCTAGTATTTCTGTTCCCAAATTTTCTCCCCTGAATGCAAGCAAAACTCTGCTGTTGAGTCTAGATTCCTAAAGTATTATGATTAATGTGTAACCTTAATCAAAGTTTAAAAGTGACTTCTAGTTTAAGTAGTATATTATTAACACCTGTTGCTTTAACTGCTACCAATTTCCTACTAAAATTAAAAAATATATTGCTGAAATATAAGCAATGTAAAAACTCACAGATAAATCTGAATAACTAAAATGTATATATAATGTTAAAATACAAAATGAATCTTCACTAAGTGTTAAGGCATAGAAGAGAAGTTAAAATAAAACAATTTTTTTTGTATTCAAATAAAAGATATATAATAACTTTGCAATTCTCTCCCTCCTTAGTAAGACAAAAATTATGATGTGTCCATGGAAGATCTATTGTTTTTTCATCAGTTGCTCTCGTATTTCTTCCTAAAGCTTTTTTATTCATTTTATCTACTTTCATTCATTTATTGTTTTGATTTTAATTAACAGCTCAAATTGTATTTCCTTGAGGAGACTTGCCAGAGTATTTTCCCTAAAAGAATAAGCTAAATATTCTGTAATATATTATTCTAAATATTTCCTTAAATGTATATAATATAATCCAAAATTATCATGCTTACTTAGTACCTTTATTCTTCTACTAGATTGCAAATTCACTGAAGAAATAGCATCTATCTTATTCACTATTATATTCCTTGTATATCAATGTATCCCTGGTATAACTAATAAGTGAATAAACAAAGTAAAATATAAGAATCTAAATATTAAACAGCATTCAAAAATAATTTAAATTATTTATGCATTAATATCAGAGACCAGTTGTAAGGTACTCACTGTGATCAGTTTAATGTGTGCAAATTTACCCTTAGTAGGATCTCTTTGACTAAAAATTTCAATCGCTTTCTACACTTCCAGCAATGGTTAAGCTTTGAAACAAAAACATTGATCCCAGAAAATGCTTCATTATGGAAGGTAGATTTCATACTTTAAATGATTTTTAACTTTTACTTAACTTCATTCCCTTACATAGACTTACAGTTGATATTATCAAAAGTAAATTTGAGACTTCATTTAATAAGTACATTTTTAAATTTTTTTTGTGTCCTAGGAGTTCTCAAATATATTCAATCATAAACTGTTTTTCTTGCTTTAAGTATTGACTGTAATTCTCACCAAAAAAATGTATTCCAGAATATGAAGTAAAGAGACTCCTTAAGATGAAGACTTTGTACTTATGTGTTGATTTTTTAATTCAATGTAATTTTTTGCATCTATTTCTTTTAAAATTTACCTTATAGTTTCAAGTAGTCTTGTTTATTAACATTTTTAATTTTGTAATCCATTGTACACTGCTGTCCTTCTCAAATCTACATATCTAGCAAAATTGAACAGTATATTGCATTTAGCTTATTGATAATATTATTGAGTGGGAAGCTACAAATGACAACAACAAAACAACGGGTCAAATAGCATACCAATAGAGAGTTTCCTCCATGCCTAATTAATTTATTAATCATGAGGAAACTACTTTCTCAGATCCAGAAACAGCTTTTTTTTTGTTGTTCTTTTTTTTTTTCCTTTTCTTTAATAAGGCCTTAGTTTTCAATCAATGGACCCTGTAATAAAATGGAAATAGCTTTTTTCTTTGATGTATTTTTCATGAACCATAGTAATTTTTGTTTGTTTTTTTTGTTTTGTTTTGTTTTTTGACGCAGAGTCTCTCTCTGTCGCCCAGGCTGAAGTCCAGTGGCGTGATCTCGGCTCACTGCAAGCTCCGCCTCCCGGGTTCACGCCGTTCTCCTGCCTCAGCCTTCGGAGTAGCTGGGACTACAGGCGCCCGCCACCACGGCCGGCTAATTTTTTTCTTTTTCTTTTTTTTTTTTTTTTTTGTATTTTCAGTAGAGACATCGTTTCACCGTGTTAGCCAGGATGGTCTCAATCTCCTGACCTCGTGATCTGTCTGCCTTGGCCTCCCAAAGTGCAGGGATTACAGGCGTGAGCCAACGCGCCTGGCCGAACCATAGTAATTTTTAACCCTAGTGATATTTTCTTTTTCTAGATACTCACTTACCATCGTTTTAGAAACAATGTAGTTAAAACTTTTCTAGTCACAAATGTCAGTTTCAAGGCCACACTCACCAGATGTCTACTTGAGTGCAGCATTTGAGAATTTCATTTTTGTAAATAGCACCGTCATTCACTTAGAAACTCTGCTTCATTATACATTTTTCACTTTATATAATGTTCTATATGATTTTGCTTATTCGTTTTTTCAAGTCACGATTTTTCTTCAAGTTTCTGCTTAAGTATCACCTCCTTACTGATTTTCCAACATTACCTGGATAAGTAAGTAAACACTACTCTGTATCTCATTGTATCTTTGCCTATCTTTATCTGAACTGATAATATTATATTTTAAAGATTCATGTATCTTCTTTCTTATTAAACCATGAATTTCTTTTGGGCCAAGCTTGGAATCACATTTTTATGAAAACTGACTTTATGCAAACTATTTTACTCAGCATTTTATCTAGTTTACATTATTTGACACAACGATGAATGACATTTTACCTCCATACAGGTGCGGTATGGGATTATTGGGATAATAAATTTGTTCAAAGACTTGGTGGTCTTTGAACCACAAAGTCTATTTGACCCACAGCATGTGGCTCTAGCGATCACATTGTTTATCATTCAGGTGTATTATTTTACAAACAAGGCAAAAAGTATTTACAGAGGAAATTAGAACGTAAAGTATCAAATCAAATGATAGGAGGCCAAGAATGGTTATTCTACTTTGTCCAAAAGTTACGAATAATTCTACTTCATCCAAGAGATAATATGTTCTAGGTTTTTTGTAGGCTCTGTTATTTTTAGACTGAAGGAGTAAAGAAAATGTTAGAAAATAGTGTAGAAATATACACAGGTAGTAGGCAATACTTTTAAGATTTAACAATATATGCATTTGATCCAAAGAAACATAATTTTACACTTAATTTATTCAGTTCATCAGGTGTGAAGCATATACTTTGTCAATCCCACCTGTTCCAAAAACATTAGATTTATCACTAGTTCTGTCTACTGACCCTACATGCTATTAAATACTCTATGAATTATCTGATTTGCATATCAGTTAACAGTAACCAATATTGAATTCACAAGGTCCTAAACAAATAATTCTTTAGTAATTTTTACAAATTAAGCCAGATTATTTAACAGTACTTAATTATTGCTTACCCTGTATTAGATCTTTATAGGTAGTGATGAAATAGTGGTGAACAAAGAGTTAGGGTGGTATCTGGTTGCCTGAAGCCTGTATTTTAATAAAACCTAAAGATATTAAATATATAAAAATGAATATTATAAGGCTAAAGAGATATCATAAGGTGTTATTTTTCTTTTTATAAATAATTTTAACTTTTATTTTAGATTCAGGGGTACATGTGCGGGATTTTTTTACATAGTATGTTAGGCCATTCTTATATTGCTATAAAGAATTACTTGAGACTGAGTAATTTATAAAGAAAAGAGGTTTAATTGGCTCCTGGTTCTGCAGGCAGCACAAGCATGATACTGGCATCTGCTTGGCTTCTGGGAAGGTCTCAGGGAGCTTTTATTCAAGTTGGAAGTCAAAGCAGGAGGATGCAAGTTACATGTCAGGAGCAAGAAAAGTGTGTGGGAGAAGTGACACACACTTTTCAATAACCAGATCTTGCAAGAACTCACTCACCTTCAGGAGGACAGCAAGCAATGAGGGATGTGCCCCCATCACTCAAACCCTCTCACCAGACCCAATTTCAACACTGGGGCTATGATTCAACAGGAGATTTGGTGGGGACACAGATCCAAATCATATCACTTGAGTATATTTTGTGATGCTGATGTTTGGAGTATGATTAATTGGATCACGTGAGTACTGAGCATAGTACCCAAAAGGTAGTTTTTTTTTTTTTTTTTTTTTAACTTTGCTCCACTCCTATCCTCTTCCCAAGTATTTTTCACTGATGGGATGTGTAGATTGATGATTCATATATGATGCATAAGGATATGTCATGGTAATATCAATAATAAAAACAAACTCATTAACTTAAAAAATAAAGGTTCAGTTTTTATATAAACATCTGTCAATTTCAAGCTGGCTGTGCGTTCTGCTTTGTGTCACCTTTACTATTGGACCCAGGCGGATGGAGCAGCCACTATTGAGAACTTGTCTGTTCTCTTTGGCTAATTAAAGAGAGAGAGAGAGAGAGAGAGAGACTGGTGGAGGATGATAAATTGAGTATTGGCCATTATCACTCATATTCCATTGTCCCAAGTAAGTTTCATGACAACACCTAATGTAAACTCAGTTGAAAAGAAAATTTTAAGATGTGCATCAAAGAGAATCAGACCATTCTTGAAGAGTATTAATGCCTACCACAAAGATTTTTAATCTGAGCACATGTAAACGATGGGATAGATGAAATTACAGAGACATTCTAAATGAGAACAAGCTTTGGAACTCAGATCAAAGTTCTGATTCATTTTCCTGGTGAAATTTTGAAAATTTTCAATTTCCCATAATCACTTACAGATAGTAGTTAAATAGAGAAAAGAACTTAAGTTTTCTTTGAAGTAGTTTTTTTTTCTCCTATCTTTTATTTTAGTCCAGGAGTCCCAGATATATCAGTTATGATATTGAACGCTAAATATGTTCTGAGTCACCAAATGACCTTGGCAACATGTGAGAAACTTACAGCCAATTAATTGTAGATGAGTTTATAGAAGATACAGGAAGTGATTCCAAGAGATCATCTGTGAAAAACTAATATATTTTACTATTTAATTTTTCAAACATTTATGACTTTGATTCATCATCTATTCTGTGCCTATGACATTTTGGTAAATAAAATTATGTTACTGGGATACAAATAAGACACACTTAAAAATATTTTGCAAGAAAAGAAATAATGAATAAACCCATTCCTAGTGGATGGATTTGTCTTCTAAATAGGGGTAAACCATTATCACAGAACCCCAGTATGAATTAAAATTAACAAACAAAACTAAAAATAACCTTACAAACAAAAAATACAATCTTCTGAGGAAAATAGTAGACTTAATGTAATTAAGAATCATTAATCTGATTCAGAAATAGGCTAGAAGAGCAGTTTTATATCCAAACATACACAGAAAAATAACTACATGGCATTCTCCCCTTTATTGTGATTTATTTCACAAGTTAGTTTCATCTCTATTATTAAGGACTTACCACGATCTGTATGGAAAAGTACTCCTCCCATTTTATTACTGAGATTGTAACAAATATTTGCATATTGTATGGACAGAGTTATAGAGATGTGCAATTTTAGTTTAGTTCAGTTTCATTTTAATTCAGTTTTGTTAAAAAACAAAATAAATATTTTCCTACTTTTATGTGGAATGGCATGTGTGGGCTTTCTGATTGTGGTGATATTTCCCTTGGGCTTATTTTTTTCTTTTCGTTTGTTTTGATACTCTCCCATTTGGACTAAATCTCCTTGGAATTCTTTTGGTATAGATCAGTGAAAAGGTCCTGAGGCTGCTTTTGATTTGAGATAGGTTTCGTTGACTGATATATTTATATGACTGAATACATAAGCTTTTCAAAATTTGTATAAATGTAAGGATCTCAAGTGCAATTTTGTTGCATGGATATATTGTGTAGTGGTGATGTCTAGGCATTTAGTATATCCATCACCCAAATAATGTGCATTCTACCCAATAAATAATTTCCATCACTCATCTCTCTCTCACCTCCCCTAACCCTTTGAGTCTTCAATGTCTATCATTCCACAGTCTATGTTCATGTATACACATTATTTAGCTCCCACTTATAAGTGAAAGCGTGCAGTATTTGTCTTCCTGTGTTTGAGTCTCACTTAAGATAATGGCCTCCAGTTCCAAATGTATTGCTGCAAAATACATGATTCTATTGTTTTTTATGGCTTAATATCATTCCATTGTGTATATATACTATATTTTATCTAATTATCTGTTGATGGACACTTAGCTTGCTTTTGCATCTTTGCTTGTGTGAGTAGTGCTATGATAAACATATGAGTGCAGTTATCTTTTAGTTGGAATGACTTATTTTCTTATAGGTAGATACCCATTAGAGGAACTGCTGGATTGAATGGTAGGTCTATTACGGAGGAGAAAATTAATTTCAGTTTTGCCATTACTTTTGATGGCAAAAACTGGAATTACTTTTGCAGCAACCTAATATTTTGAATTCTTTGAGAAATCTCCATTCTGTTTTCCATAGAGGTTATCTTAATTTACCTTCTTGCCAATAGTGGCTTAGAGTTCCTTTTTCTCCACATTCTGGCAATATCTGTTATTTTTTCACGTTTTACTAATAGCCATTCTGACGGGTAGGATACTATCTCATTGTATTTTTAATTTGCATTTCTCTAACTATAGTGATGTTGAACATTATTTCATATGCTTGGCCATTTGTCTTCTTTTGAACATTTAAGTAAAAATTGTGCATATTGTGTACAATATGTCACTTTGAAATATCTATATATTGTGAAATGGCTAAACTGAGCTAAATAACATAAACATAACCTCACATACTATTATTTGTGGGAAGAATACTTATCTATTCTGTTAGAGATTTTCAAGTATATAAGACATTGTTATTAAATATAGTCACTATATTTATGCTGTATCTTAACCAGTCTGTACATTACTGATTCTTACTTGCGTTGTACAATGTGATATTAATCCTGAGTCACGGTTCTACCCATACACACACAAGCACTCACACTCCAACACACACACTCACATTATAACACACACAGAGTTAAAAACGTTGCAGCAAATATAATTTGTATATTAAAGGATTTATAAGTAGACTGACCATATAATTTATTCTCTAAACTGAGACATTTTAAAGAATAAAAGAGCACCAGAGAAGCAATAATTCCAAGACCACAGGCCTAAACCAGGATTACTGCTAAGGGAGGAGCCAAAAACAAAATAAATGTCTTTGGTATAGTGTTCTCTTGGTTTCTATTTTAATCTTAGTATATTCACTCTAAATCTTTCAGGTCAATACAGAATTGAAATTGCAACTTAAAATGTAGTGCCTTTCACTCAAATATATTCTTTCCCTTTTTTTGGTTTAGCACATAAATGAAAAAAGCAACAACAAATCAACAATATCTTATCACATAAACTCATTTAAATAGAAAATACAAAGAATATAGAAAATGGTAAAGAGTTCTACCAGCTTATAAAAAAAGAAAATAAGTCTATATCTTAAAAATGCTAGGTGAAACCCCATCTCTACTAAAAATACAAAAAAGTTAGCTGGACGTGGTGGAGGGCGCCCTGTAGTCCCAGCTACTCAGGAGGCTGAGGCAGGAGAATGGCGTGAACCCGGAGCTTTGCAGTGAGCGAGGATCTGCGCCACTGTATCCAGCCCTGGGCAACAGAGGGAGACTCTGTCTTCAAAAAAAAAAAAAAAAAAAAAAAAGCCGGACGCAGGTGGCTCAAGCCCTGTATCCCAGCACTTTGGAGGCCGAGACGGGCGGATCACTGGAGGTTCAAGGGAGATCGAGACCATCCTGGCTTAACATGGGTGAAACCCGTCTCTATAAATAATACAAAAATCTAGCGGGCGAGGTGGCGGGCCCTGTTCAGCTACTCGGAGGCTGGAGGCCAGAGTTATGGCGGTGAACCCGGGAGGCGGAACTTTGCAGTGGCTGAGATCCTGGCCACTGCACTCCAGCCTGGGCTACAGAGCGATGACTTCTGTCAGAAAAAAAAAAAAAAAGAAAAAGAAAAATTATATGTCTATTTTTCTCCTCATTTTTCTCTACATCATAGAATAATTTTCCCTATTCGTTGGTGAAAATTTATTTAAATTTAGGTGTTCCATTTGGTTTTTATTTTATTCAGCACTTGCCATCTTTCTTTTTTTTTTTTTTTTTATTTTATTTATTTTTGTTTGAGGCGGAGTCTCGCTCATGTCCCCAGACTGTGAGTGGCAGTGGCCCAGATTTCTCAGCTCATCTGCAATCTCCGCTCCCGGCGTTCCCGCCATTACTCCTGCCTTCAGCCTCCGATAGCTGGGACTACAGGCGCCCGCCACCTCTGCCCGGCTAGGTTTTTTTTTTTTGTATTTTTAGTAAGAGACGGTTTCACCGTGTTATGCCAGGATGGTCTCGATCTCCTGACCTCCGTGATTCCGCTCCGTCTCGCCTCTCCAGAGTGCTGGGATTTACAGGCTTGAGCCACCGCGCCCGGCCCATCTTTCTTTTAAGATAAATTTTTGTCAATTGTTCCTATTCTAAAATAAATAAATTTTATTTTAGTCTAGTTTTATTTGGTAAAGATTGTATATCATATTACTATTAGCAATATTGATACCATCTTTTAAATTAGTATCACCTCCAAACTCGACGAAATTACTGTTCGTAGCAATTCTAGGGAATAATACGGCAGCTGAAATCACAATGCCAAACTTTGTAAGAATGCTGTTTAATTAAATATGCTTTCTGTTTAAATAAATTTAACCTATATTTTCAGAATATTTTATTTTTCAGTACACATTTAAGTGCATTTATGACTGATTTTTATGTGTTCAATGAAATCTGGTAAGCTAAAATTGTTGGCATATATAGTGAAATATATTCCATGATTCATAAAAATCACTCACAAACATTTTATAATTTTGAATACAATTCACAATTTCAGTCTATATAATTATGAACAATCTGAAGGGAACTGTTCTGTTCTTTCTATCTTGCGGTATTGAGACTCTCTATATATTCAATAACAACTCCCCTTTAAAAATTATCCCAGCCCTTTTCTAAGAGTTTAATGATTTTAGATACCGTATGGAAGTGTAACAGGCAGTATTTATCTTTTTTGTTACTAGCTTATTTCATGCAGCATAATATCCTCAAGTTTCATCCATGTTGTAGCATATAACAGGAATGAGCTCTCTTGGAAGGCTAAATAATATTGCATAGTATGTGTATATCACATTTCACATTTTCTTTATCCATTCATCTGTTGATGGGCATTTTGGTTGCCTGTATCTTGGCTATCATGAATAATGCTACAATGAATATGGGTTTGCAAACATTTCTTTGAGATTCTGCTTTCAATTCTTTTAGATATATACTTAAAAGTGGGATTGCAAAATTATGTAGTAATTGTAATTTTAAATTTTTGCTGAATATTTGTACTGTTTTCCATAGTGGTTGCATTGTTTTATATTCTCACCAAACGTGCCCACATATTCCAAATGCTCCACATCCTTGCCAACACTTGTAAGTTTTTGTTTTTTAGATAGTGCCCATCATAAGGAGCATGAAGTAATATTGTGTGGTTTGGTTTGTATTGCTATAGTGATTACTTATGTTGGGCATATTTTCGTATAATGTATGCCATTTGTATGTCTTTTTTTTTTTTTCCTTTGAGACTAAGTGTTGCTTTTGTCCCCCAGGCTGGAGTGCAATGGCATGGTCTCAGCTCACTGCAACCTCCGCCTCCTGGGTTCAAGTGATTCTCCTGATTCAGCCTCTCGAGTGGCTGGGATTACTGGTGCCTGCCACCACGCCTGGCTAATTTTTGTATTTTTAGTAGAGACGGGGTTTCATCATGTTGGCCAGACTGGTCTAGAACTCCTTACCTCAGGTGATCCACCTGCCTGGACCTCCCAAAGTGCTGGGATTACAGTGGTGAGCTACCGTGCTCGGCCTTGTATACCTTTTTTAAAGCAAATGTCTTTTCAAGTTCCCCCTTTTTTATTTGAATTTTTGTTGTCCTTGAGTTGTAGAATATATGTAGTTATTAACTAGGTATCAACTCTTTATCAGATATACAGTTTTCAAGCAATTTTTCCCATTCTGTGAGTCACTTTTTCACTGTGTTGTTTTATTCTCTGTAAAATTGTTTTTAGCTTGTTGTAATTCCATTTGTCTATGTTTGGTTTTGCTGTCTGTGCTTTTGGTATCACATGCAGGAAACCATTGCCAAATCCAATGTCAGGAGGCTTTTACCTTATGTTTTTTCTAAGAATTTTATAGGACTAGGTCACATGTTTACTTCTTTAATCTATTTTGTGTTAATTGTTATGTATAATCTAAGGCGAAGGTCCAGCTTCATTATTTTATATGTAGATATACAGTTCTTCCAACATCGTTTGAAGAGAGATGATCTTTTTCCCATTATAGAATGCTGGCATTTTAGTTGAAGATCATTTGACCATACACACAAAGGTTTATTTTGGGGCTCTGTGTTCTGTATGGCATTGGTCTATATGCCTGTTTTTATCTAATTACCAAACTATTTGGTAAATATATCTTTGTGATATCTTTTGAAGTCACAAAGCATAAGGCCTTCAACTTTGTTTTTTCTCAAGTTTTGTTTGTTTGTTTTGTTTTGTTTTGTGTGTGTGTGTGTGTGTGTGTGTGTGTGTGTGTGTTTGGCTCTTTCTAGCTGTTTGGGGTCCTTTGTAGTTTTATATGAATTTTAGGATTTATTTTAAAATTTTCTAAAATAAATGCATTAGGAATTTGCTAGAAATTGTATTGCATCTCTGGTTTACTTTGGGTATGGATGTTTGACAATATTAGATCTTCCAATCTGTGAACACAAAATTTCTATCCATTTATTAGTGTCTTTAATTTCTTTCAGCAATGCTTTGTAGTTTTAACTATAGAAGTCTTTCACCTCCTTTGATACATTTGTTTTTAATTTTTGTGATTCTATGGTAAACATCAAATTTTCTTCTTGGCTTATTAATTCTAAGTGTATGTACATGCAACTAATTTACACATATTGACTTTGTATACTGAAACTGCTAAATTTATTAGCTCTTATAGTATTCCACTGGAAGGGGGTTTTCTACACACAGAATTATGTAATTAGCAAACAGAGATAATTCTACTTCTTTCTTATTTAGATGACTTTTATTTCTTTTTTTTGCCTGATTGCTGTGGTTGAGACTTCTAGTATATTGAATAGAAATGGTGAGATTAGACATACATTTATTGTTTCTGATCTTACAGGTAAATAGTTTTTACCATTGAGAATAATGTTAGATATGAACATATTTTGATGTTTATTATATTGAAGTAATTTCCCTCTATTTCTACATCATTGAGTGTTTTACTATGCAACATTTTTTAATTTTGCCAAATGCTTTTCTGAATCAATTGAAAATATAATGTGGTTATATTCTTCATTATTTTAATGTGTATTTTATTGGCTGATTTTAGTATACTGAAACATCTTTACATTTTATAAATAAATTTTATTTCTTTATAAACCTTTTATAAATAAATTTTATTT
>NW_016806642.1:14861020-14867559 GCF_001698545.2 Rhinopithecus bieti | reverse complement strand
ACATTTATTGTTTCTGATCTTACAGGTAAATAGTTTTTACCATTGAGAATAATGTTAGATATGAACATATTTTGATGTTTATTATATTGAAGTAATTTCCCTCTATTTCTACATCATTGAGTGTTTTTACTATGCAACATTTTTTAATTTTGCCAAATGCTTTTTCTGAATCAATTGAAAATATAATGTGGTTATATTCTTCATTATTTTAATGTGTATTTTATTGGCTGATTTTAGTATACTGAAACATCTTTACATTTTATAAATAAATTTTATTTCTTTATAAACCTTTTATAAATAAATTTTATTTATTCATAAACATTTTATAAATAAATCCCACTTGATTATAATGAATAATCCTTTTAATGTGTTGTTAAATTTGGTTTGCTAGTATTTGGTGAGGGTTTTTGCATTAATATTTATCTAGGGACATCAATCTTTAATATTCTTTTCTTGGGAAATAATCTAATTTAAAAAATATTTTAATTTGATTTTAGGTTCAGGGGTACATGTCCAGGTTTCTTATATAGGTAAACTTGTGACTCAGGAGTTTAGTGTGCAGGTTATATCATCACCCAGTTACTAAGCATAACACCCAGAAGTTTTTTTTGTTTGTTTGTTTCTGAACCTCTTTCTCCTCTCACCTATCATCCTCAAGTAGGCCCCAGTGTCGATTGTTCCCCTCTTTCTGTCCATGTATTCTCTTTATTTAGCTCCACTTATAAGTGAGAACATGTGGTATTAGATTTCCTGTTTCTGTGTTTGCTAAGGATGGTGGCCTCTAGTTCCATCCATTTTCCTGCAAAGGACGTTCCAGCTCTGAGATGCTCTCTTCAGCTTTGTCTGTTCTGCTGTTAATACTTGAAAGTGCGTTATGAAATACTTGTACTGTGTTTGTCAACTTTATCAAGTTAATTATGAAAAACAACCTGGGAGTCAGGTTGGGTGCGACTGCCATGTCTGTCCTCCGGATTTTTCCAGGAAAAGAGTAGGTTGCATCCCTTGGAAAATTCAGGCACACATAGGACCGCTGGGCTGGGAGCTCTAGCAGGTTTTGCCTGCATGGCTATTAGGTCATACAACCTGCAATCCTGGTGTTTCCTTGGATAACAGGACTCTTTACTCTCCAGCTGGATTTGTGAAGAAGAAAAGCTGCTGGGCTAGAAGCTCCAGCAGGCATTGCCTGCCTGGATACCAGTGGTGGAGGTGGGTGTGGTCTCTTGCTCTGCTGTCTGGGTGTTTCATGTGTCAACAGGAAGCTACACCCTCCTGCTGAGTTCACACAGAAGTTGGGCCATTGGGTCAGAGGCTCTAGCGGGCACCTACCACCTGACTACCAGTGGCAGGGGTGGGTAGGGTCTCTTGCTCGGACATCAGGATATTTCCCATTACTACAGGAGACTGTGCTCTCCAGATGAGTTTACACGAAAGTGGGACTGCTGGGCCAATGGCTCTAGATAGAGTTGCCCGTTGGTTACCAGTGGCAGGGGTGCAAGGGGTGGCAGGCCAAGTTTGGACCAAAGCAAGACTGCTGGTCTGGAAACTGGTACAGAGCCCCGGTTAACAAGTGGTAGTGGAGCAATGTTAGTTTTCCTGAGCACTACAACTGCAGCCTCTATCGGGGCTGTGGCATCAGTGTTGGTCTGCTCTGGGACCCAAACTTTGTGGAGGTCTGCTTGGACTCAGGATATGCCCTGTAAATTGTCCAGGTGGCTCTCTGCCTCAGTCTAAAAGTGTGGTGGGGGGCCGGGTTGATTCTCCCATTCTCTGTAGAAAGCATGAATCCCTGGGAGCTGTCACTCACTCACCTTTTCCCATGTTGGAGAGGTTTTTCTGGTTCTATGCTGAGCACAGACAGGTTGGTGTCTAACTTTGCTCTTCTCTCTTCTCTGTGTTCCCCTGCTGCCTTGATGGATCCTAACATGGTTTCTCAGATCTTTCCTCTCTACAAGTGGTGCACATTAGCTGCCTCTAGTCCATCATCTCTGGCCCCCTTCCAGTGTCTGATTTTGGTATCAAAGTAAGACTGGCTTCATGGAATAAATGTAAAGCATTCTCTCTTGTTTGTTTATTTGTTTGTTTATTTATGTATTTATTTTGGTGGATATAATAATTAATATTAAGTATCAACTTTATTGGATGGAAGAATGCAAAGTGTTGTTTCTGGGTGTATCTGCCAGAAGAGATTAACATTTGAGTCAGTGTACTGGAAAAAGAAGACCCACCCTCAGGAAGACCCACTCACAATGTGGTTGGGCACCATCCAATTTGCCAGAGCAGCTAGGAAAAGCAGACAAAAGAAGGTGGAAGAAGCTGACTTGCTGAGTCTTCCCACCTTCATCTTTCTCCTGGACTGATGCTTCCTGCCCTCGAACATCAAACTTCAAGCTCTTTAGCTTTTGGACTGTTGGACTTACACTGGTGGTTTGCCAGGGGCTCTCAAGCCTTCCACCAGTAGAGACTGAAGACTCTACTGTAGGCTTCCTTACTTTTGAGGTTTTGGGTCTCAGACTCAGCCACTACTGGCTTCCTTGCTCCTCAACTTGCAGTCGGCCTATCATGGGACTTCGCCTTGTGACCGTGTGAGTCAATTCTCTTTAATAAACTCACTTTTATATGTACATAGATCCTGTTAGTTTTGTCCTTCTAGAGAACCCTGACTAATACAGAGGACTTTAAATATTGGTGTTAATTCTTCTTCAAATGTTTGGTAGAATTCTCCCTTGTCTAGGGCTCTTCCTTGATGAGAGGTTTTGTTTTGTTTTACCGATTTTGTCTCAGTTGCATTATTAATTAGGTTTATTCCATTTAAAAAAACTTTTTTGTGATAAATGATTGATATGTTGTATGTTTCTATAAATTTATCCATTTCCTCTAGGTTATCAAATTTAGTATATAATTGTCCCTAGCAATCTCTTATAATCCTTTTTCTTTCTGTGAGATCTGGTGTAATGTTTCCTCTTTCATATCTGGTTTTTGTTGTTTAAATTTTTTTCTCCATTTTTCCCTAGTCAATTTAGATAAAGGTATATTAATTTTATTGATCTTTCCAAAAGCAAATTTATATTTCTGGTATTTTTTTATACTTAGTTTTCTTTGCTTCATTATTTCCTAATTTGTATCACCCTCTTACTTCTGCTTACTTTGGTTTAGTCTATTCTTGTTTTTCTAGCTCCTTGAATTATAAACATAGGGTTTTGACTTTAGTTCTTTCCACTTATTATTTTTTGCTTTCCAATTTTTAAGTTCAGGGGATACATGTGCAGATTTGTTACATGGGTAAATTGCATGATGCTGTGGTTCAGTGAACAATTGGTCACATCACCTAGGTGATGAGCATAGCACCTGATAGGTAGCTTTTTAACCTTCACCCCACCCTCTTTCTCTCTCTCTCAAGTAGTTCCCAATGTCTATTGTCCCTATCTTTATGTTCACGTGTACTCAATGTTTAGTTCCCGCTTATAATGGATAACATATGGTATTTGGTTTCCTGTTACCGCATTAATTTACTTAGGATAGTAGCCTCAACCTTCACCTATGTTGCTGCACAGAACATACTTTCATGCTTTTTATGGCTGTGTAGTATTCTGTGGTGGATATGAGCTATATTATCTTTATCTAGTCCACCATTGATGGACACCTAGGTTGATTTCATCTCTTTGCTATTGTAAATAGTGCTGCAATAAATAGTTGAGTTCATTTGTCTTATTGGTAGAGCAATTTATTTTTCTTTGGGTATATACCCAGTAATGGGATTGCTGGGTCAAATAGTAGTTCTGTTTTAAGTTCTTTGAGAAATCTCAAAACTACTTTCCACAGTGGCTGAACTAATTTATATTCCTACCAACAGTGTATACACGTTTCATTTTCTTTGCAAACTCGCCAACATCTGTTGTGTTCTGACATTTTATATTAATCATTCTGACTGGTATGAGATAGTATCTCAAACTATTCTAAAATTCATATGGAAACCTACACAAAAAGTGAAATAGCCAAAGCAATCTTAAGAAAAAAGAACAATGCCTGAGGCAATACCCTACCTGAATTTAAATTATAGTGCAAGGTTACAGTAACAAGTACAGCATAGTACTGGGTACAAAAATGAATACATAAACTAATGGAACAGGATAGAAGACGTAGAAATGAAGCCATACACCTACAATCATCTGATCTTTGCCAAAGCTGACAATTATTAATGGGGCAATGATTCCATATTTAATAAATGATGCTGGAATAACTAGCTAGCTTTATGCAGAAGAATGAAACTGTACCCCTATTTGTCACCATATACAAAAATTAATGCATGATGGGTTAAAGACTTAAATGTAAGACCTAAAACTCTAAAAATTCTAGAAGAAAACCTAGGAAATACCACTCCAGACACGGGTCCTGGTAAATAACTTATGACTAAGTCCCCAAAAGCAATTGCAACAAAACCGGAATTGACCAGTGGGACCTAATTAAACTAAAGAGCTACTGCATAGAAAAATAAACTATCAACAGAGTAAATGGACAACTGGGAAGAAATATTCACAAACTGTGCATATGAGGGAGGTCTAATATACAGAATCTATAAGGAACTTAAAAAAATTCAACAAGCATAAAACAACCTCATTAAAAAATGCACAAAGGACATAAGTAGACAGTTCTGGAAATAAGACATACATGTGTCCAACAAGCGTATTAAAAATGCTCATCAAAACTACAATGGTATACCATCTCATACCAGCCTTATTTTTAAATATAGGCATTTATCACTACCAACTCCTCCATTAGTACTACTTTTGATGCATGCCATAAGTGGGTTATATTTTTATTTTCAGTTCTCACCTGTTATTTTCCTTGTTATTTCTCCTATGACCACTGTTTTTTCAATAATGTTTTGCTTAATTTTGACATATTTGTACAATTTTAAAGTTTTCCTTTTGCTATTGTTCTTCTAATTTGAGTTACTTATGGTCACAAAGTATACTTAAGATGATTTCAGACTTAAATGTGTTAAACTTTGTTATGTGGTTAACATGTAATTTTTCTTCAAGATGTTTTATGAGTGCTTTAGAATAATATGTATTCTGCTGTAGTGGGATAGAGTGTTCTGTATATGTCTGTTAGGTCTGGTTGGTCTATAGTGTTGTTCAAGTCTTCTACTTAACTGATTTTTTTTTTTTTTTTTTTTTTTTTTTGGTCCAGTGAATCTGTCCATTATAGAAAGTATTGAAATTATCTACTATGTCTGTGTTACCACCTATTTCTCCTTTCAGTGGTGTAAATGTTTGTTTTATATATTTGTTCGCTGTTAGGCACATATATATTTATAATCATTATATCTTTTTATTGCTTTGACCTTCTATAGTATATGACTTCTTTGTCTAATGTGACAGTTTTTGACTTAGAATCTGTCTTTTCCAGCATAAGTATCACCACTTCTGCTCTGTTTTGGCTAGTATTTCTATGCAACATCTTTTTCCATCTTTCTATCCTCAGCCTCTGTATGTTCTTATATCTAAAGTTAGTGTCTCATAAACAGCATATATTTAGATTTTATTTTTTAATTCGTTCAGCCATCGTATCTTTTGAATGGAGAGTTTAGTTCTTTTTTAAAAAAGTCATTACTAATAAGAGAAAATGTACTATTGCAATTTCTTAATTGTTTTCTCTAGATCTTGTGGTTAGTTGGTCTGTCTTTTCCTCTTTTGCTGCTTTATTTTGTGTTTCATTACTTTTTTTTAGTGGCATCCTTTGATTCCTTTCCAATTTTCTCTCAGGCATTTCTATAGGTATTTTCATTTTGATTACCATGAAAATTAAATACATCATCTTATAACTATAAATATTTATTTTAGACTGATAATAAATTGAATTTCATATAAAACTCAACTACTTTACATTTCTCCTCTATTTTGTTTTGATGCTACAAATTACATCTTTTAATATTTCTATTATTAATATATTTTATAGTTACAGTTATTCTTATGTTTTATCCTTTATACTTGAATTACAAGTGTTTTATGCATCATTATTGTAGAAGTATAGAAAATTATATTTGTATGTATATTTACTTTTGCCAGAGATCTGTATATTATTGTATGCTTTCATGTTACTCTCTATCATTCTTTGATGCTTCAACTTGAAGCACTCTTTTCAGCTATTCTTATAAGGCAATTCTAGTGGGGATGAACTCCCTCAGCTTTTGGAATGTATTTATTTCTCCTTTATTTTTGAAAGTTTTACAGGATAAAGTGTTCTCGGTTTGAAATATTTTTTTTTCTTTTAGTATTTTAAGGATATTACCACACATTCCACTTATGGAAACTCCTTTGTACCTGACAAGTCACTTTTCTTTTGCTACTGACAAAATTCTTAGTTTGGTAATAAGTCTGTTTGACAGTTTGATTATAAATAGGTCTTGTTGTAAGCCTCTTTGATTTCACTTTAGTCTCAGTCTTTTGAGGTTCTTGAATTCAGGTTCACATTTCCTTCCTCAGATTTGGAAAGTTTTTGGCCATTATTTCTTCAAATAAGCTCTTTGCCTCATTTTC
>NW_016806642.1:14855573-14858490 GCF_001698545.2 Rhinopithecus bieti | reverse complement strand
TATATATATATATATATATATATTTAGGCCATTTGCTCTCCTGATTCTCAGACATTGGGACATGGACTGCAACTACAATATTGGCTTTCCTGGGTCTACAGTTTTCCAACTGAATATTGTGGAACTTCTCAGTTTATATGATCACATGAGTCAATTCCCTCTTATATAACATGCTGAAGAGGATCCAATTTGATGCACTAAGAAGGATACAACATCAGTTTGAGAAGAATCTCTATCAGAGAAACACAAATTCTGCTACCATTGGAACAAGAAGCAAACATCAAATTTATGGTGAAGCTTGAGTGGAAAAAATAGTACAATTGTTGACAAAAGTTCACAAAAAGTGTATTAATAAAATGCCACAATAAACTAGTTTACAAGTGGTTAACTCACTTTAAGAAGTTAAAAAGATGATTTTTGACATGAAACCCACAGTGGCAGACAGTCCACATAAATTTGTGAGAAAAAATTAAAATAGTTCTTACCTGTTAGTCTGTTCTGGCCTTGCTCTGAAGAAATACCTGAGGCTGGGTAATTTATTTTAAAAAGAGGTTTATAGATCTGTAGAGTGAACAAGAAGCATGGGACTGGCATCTGCTTCTGGTGAGAGCCTCAGGAAACTTGCACTTATGGTAAAAGGTGAAGGGAGAAGTGGCATGTCACATGGTGACAGAAAGAGCAACAGAGAGGGAGATGCTAGTCTCCTTTTTAAGGAACAACCAGACCTCACATAAATTTGTTACCATGGGGAGGGTACTTCATGAAGGACATGTCCCCAGGATCCAAATACCTCCCACCAGGCCCCACCTCCAAAATTGGAGATTGTATTTCAACATGCGATTTGTAGAGGACAAACATCCAAATCATATTGCTGCCTTAATGGTAGAGGACTAATTATTAACAGCACAAGCAGTAGCTAACATCATAGACATCTCAATTGATTCCACTTACACAATTGACTAAAAACTTAAAGTTAAGCAAAATTTCCATTTGATGAGTGTCAAAACCATTAAACCCAGATCTGCTGCCAAAAAGGGAAAAATTTTCAATGGCCATTTTAGACAAGTGGGATCAAGATCCTACAATATTCCTCTGAAGAAATGTAGCAGAAGGTGAAACAAAGCTCAATGGTGCAATCCTGAGAATGAAACATAATCAAAGCAATGACTACCATGAGGTGGAAGTGGCCCAGTCTAAGCAAAAGTAGACTAGTCAAGAGCAAAGGCCTTGGCAATAGATTTTCGGTTACTCAAGACATTTTTCTTGTTGATTTTCTGCAGAGCCAAAGACTGATAGTATCTGCTTAATATGAGTGTTTTGAAAAGGTTAACCAAAGCTTTAGTTTTCTTCACCATGGCAATGATCCTTCTCATTCCTTTTGGCAAATAAGGGAAATTTTGCCAGAGTTTTGATCGGAACTCATTAGGCATCCAGCTTAGATTCCTGATTTGGCTACTTCTGACATATTTTTATTTTTGTTTTCTAACCTTAAACAATCATTAAAGAGCACGCATTTTTCTTCAATTCATAATGTAAAAAAGACTACATTGATGTTGCTAAATTATCTGAACCTTCAATTTTTTAGGAATAAACTAAATGGCTGGTATCATTACTTATAAAAGTGTCTTGAACTTTATTAAACTTGTGTCATGAAATANTTTTTTTTCTTTTTTTTTCCCTGAGGCTCTTGCTGGTGTCCCATAAAATCCTTAGCCTTCCTTCACTTTCCTTTGTCCTTTTTTCATTTTATTCCTCTGAGTTGATCATTTCAAATGATCTGACTTTGAACTTTCTAATTATTTCTTTTGCTTGGAAGTCTGCTGTTGATCCCTTCTAGTGAATTTATCAATTTAGTTATTGTATCCTTGGGTGCCAGAATTTCTGTTTGACTTTATTTTTAATGTAGTTTCTATGTCCTAGTTGATGTTCTCATTGTGTTCTTTCATCATTTTCCTGCTTTGATTTAGTTATCTATCTGTGTTCTTTTGTAGTACATTGAGCTTCTTTGAGTTGATTATTTTGAATTCTTTGTCAAATAATTCATAGATCTATGCTTCTTTGAGATGGACTTTTAGAGATTCATTTTTTTTTTCCTTTGGGCCATGTTTTTTAGTTTCTTCACATGCTTTGTCATTTTTTGGATATGATTTGTGTATTTGAAAAAACAAACAAACAAACAAAAAGCAACCTCTTCTAATCTCTGTAGACTGATTTTGTACAGGGGGAAGACTTTCTTCAATAAGACTGCCTAGAGAGTCTGTTGGCCTCACAAACCTTGTACAGAGATACATCTTCTCTGGGCGTCTATTTGTAATTTACCACTTAGAGAGGTTTTGTAGTTTCTTTTCAGGAACTTGTATTCTCTTATATTATTTACTATCTATTGAACTACAGGTTTTCTAGTACTGCAATAAGTCACTGAGCTTTTTTTTGCTTTCTGTGACCCCAAGACATCCAAAGTAATTCATTTCTGAGTTAAAGTATTTATACACAAAAATGATGAGCTCCACTTTAGGTCATGTTGGGTTTGATATGATTATGGTTATTCACGTGTAGGTATACATTTTTCATTTTAGAGATATAACAAGGAGATGAATCTGTCTGAAGATAAAATAGCTTCAAATCAGAAAATTTCTTCATTTTGTTATTTGATAATTTTTCAGTCTCTAATTGTTTCCATTATTTTGTTGGAAGTGGATAATGGAATCCTTTTATTTTGTCCATAAATGATAGATCTCTTGGATTTATCTTTTATTGCAGCTGTTTTGAAAATAACATATTCAATATTTTCATCCATTTTCTACATGTTCAATTTCTTCAACTTATCTTATAAATAACAAATTTTATCTTTAAGTCTGTATTTTACATAATCAGAACAAGTATTTTATTTTTTATTAAATCATATTTCATATTCTGA
>NW_016806642.1:14846874-14853330 GCF_001698545.2 Rhinopithecus bieti | reverse complement strand
CCATTCTCCTGCCTCAGCCTCCCGAGTAGCTGGGACTACAGGCGCCCGCCACCTTGTCCGGCTAGTTTTTTGTATTTTTTTTTTTTAGTAGAGACGGGGTTTCACCGTGCTAGCCAGGATGGTCTCGATCCCTGACCTCGTGATCCACCCGTCTCGGCCTCCCAAAGTGCTGGGATTACAGGCTTCAGCCACCGCGCCCGGCCTATATTTTAATTTTTATGTCTTAATTATATGTTTATGGACTTTTTGAAATTTCCTCATGTGAGTGTGTGTATATAATATTCGTGTGTGTGTGTCTGTGTGTGTATGGCATTAAATCGGTTTCTCTGGAAAACCCTGAGTAACACATCTGACTTAGCAATTATTCCTTTCATAGATTATGCCTTAGGTATTTCATGTAAAAAGTATTTGCTATACCCAAATCTTGTCTGGATTTTTGTTCTATGTTATATTCCAGGATTTTTATAGTTTTAGAGTTTACATGTTGGTTTATAATTCATTTTGAGAGAGTGTTTGCAAAGTGTGTAAAATTAGCATATATATATGTATTTGCATGTTATATATATATATATTTGCATATAAATCTCTAGTTGTTCCAGAACCATTTGCTAAAATGGCTACCTTTGCTTCTTTGTATTACCTTTGCTTCTTTATAAAAGATCAGTTGGCTAAATTAATGTGGATCTATTTCTTAAATCTTCATTCTGTAGCAATGACAGATTTGGCTATTCTTTTGCCAAACCACACTGTCTTGATTTCTGTAGCTTTATAGTAATTCTTTACGTTGGATAGTATCAGCCCTGCACCTTTTTTCTTCTAATTTTTTAATGCTGTGATTGTTCTGGGTCTTTTGACTCTACATGTAAACTTGAAAATGAGTTTGTCAATATTCATAAAATAACTTGCTGGGATTGTGGTTGGTATTGTGTTGAATCTGTGAATTAACTCGGGAAGAAAAGACATCTAGCCAATATTGAGCTTTCTTACTCAAAAACATGGAATATGTCTTAACATTTAATTCTCTAATTTTTATCAAATTTTATAATTGTTTAATATGTATCTTGTGCATATACTTTAAGATTTGTATGTAAGTATTTTATTTGGAGAGATGCAGTTTCAATTGTTATTTGCTGGTATATATGGAAGTGATTGATTTTTATATATTAGCTTAGTATCCTGCAAACTTGCTAAAATCGTTTATTGGTTAAGGAGGATTTTTGTTGATTCTTTTGAATTTTCTGCATAGACAACCATGCTATCTATAAAATAGACAGCTCTATTTCTTACTTTTTGATTCACATAAATTTTATTTCCTTTTCTTTTTTCATTGTATTAAATAAAACTTCCTGTATAATATTGAAAAAAATGGTGAATGATTGCAGTACTTTTGATGACTCTTTTGCTCTATTTTATTATTATAATCCAGATTCATCTTTTAAATATTGTGTTTCAGTTTATGTATCAGGCACCTCTGCTAAAACTCCTGATCTCTTTTAGTTGGAAGTGGTATTTAGACACCACAATTTCAATATTGCCAATGATTACTATGTAAATAGTTAATCTTTTTTTTTTAAACGTGCTGCAATTTTTTCCTAATATTATTATTCAAACTTAGAGTTATGTGGGTTCAATTAATACATCCTAAATTGACACTTTTATTTTAAAATAAAGCACTAATACAGTAAAGTATGCAGAGAAAATGCATAGGTAAATTGGAAAACAACTCTGCAAATAAGGAAATGTAGCTTTTTTATGAAGTAAAATAAAATATGTGAGAGAGTAGATTTTGAAGAGTAGATAATAAATTTCATTGAGTTAGAGCTGTCAATGAGATATACACTTTGAGACGTCTCTTAACAGCAGAATTATGTAGTCATCAGAACAAAGATGCTACAAACAGAGATATATATAGCACTAAAAATATCCCTGAAGCTTTGTAGAGTAAGAGAAAAGAGGGTCAAAGGTGAGTTTCTGTGAGTTTGGACTATTTTATGATTTGAAATTTATAAATAAATAAAAGAGAACCAACCATAAAAATTAAAGCTGGCAAAAGGAGGTATAAATCAGGAACTTGTAGTGTCATGGAAAGGTAAAATATGTAAAATGTAACAAGTCACACATTTTCTATACATACTTATTAATCGAAATACTAATTTCTCCTAAAATTAAAGCTACTTTTACTTTTCTCACTTATAAGAAGAAAATTTTCTTTCTGTCTTCTAAATGCTAAAATATAATAATGTTGAAAATTTCTCAGTTGCACTCATAGTATTTGCTAAATTTAGTTACTTTCAGTCAGTGAAAACAGATGGTATAATTCTCTATCATTACCTCTCACCTTTAATGTGTTCTTTATTCTTTCAACTAAAAGCAAGAAAACATGTGAATTTACATTACAAAATAAGGCAAAATACATTGATAAAATGTCAACTAAGTAAAATAAAACTAGTTAATAAAATTATTACCATAAAATATTAATTTTAGTGATATGTTTAGATAAGAATATTATACTATAGAATCCTCAAATGTATACAATTTTGAAACAAAAGCTTTCTGTAAATGTGACATTGATAAGTTGACTTAATTTTCTACCAATATAAAATTTTCCCTAATCACTATTTAAAATCCAGTCATTGCTTTGCAAACTATTCTGATGACAGTTGTTTTTGTTTCTTTGTGTTAAATGTAGCAGTTACCTGAACACTTTCCTCTGTTTAGTTTTTTTAAAAAGTGTTTGTTAAACAAATATAATACCAAAGTGTCCACTCCCTTCCCTCAACAGATGGTCATCAGCAGATGGCACAGATGATTGTTCATATTTTTTCCAGAACAAAATCAAGAGAAAACATCCAGGTGTGTGCATTTGTTGGCAATAAACCCAAATTTAACCCCTTAGCAACATTTAAGAGTCTCTTTGAATTTAACTCCTCTTCTGTTACCCTAAGAAACATACTTATTTGCAGTCTCCTCTTAATCAGTTCAGCAAGTTTCTCGTTATTTTCCTTCTTAGCAATCTATGACTTCTCTTTGATAATTTTAAATATTTCCATTTTTAAAAATTGACAAGGTTTTAACTGAAAAAAAAGAAAAGAAAAAAAAACTACAAAAAAGACCCTGGTACTTTGGAATATACAATTAAACTTTCAATTTTCTCTTTTTTTCTCTCTCTTTTTCTTCTTTCTTTCTTTCTCTTTCTTTCTTTCTTTCTTTCTTTCTTTCTTTCTTTCTTTCTTTTTTTTTTAAGTTTACTTCAAGTTCTGGGATACAAGTGCAGAACGTGCAGGTTTGTTACATAGGTATGTATGTGCCATGATGATTTGCTGCACCCATCAATCCATCATCTACGTCTTAAGCCCTGCATGCATTAGGTATTTGTCCTAATGCTCTCTCTCCCCTTATCCTCCACACCCTGAGAGGCCCCAGTGTGTGATGTTCCCCTCCCTGTGTCCATATGTTCTCATTGTTCAACTCCCACTTATGAATGAGAACACGTGGTGTTTGGTTTTCTGTTCCTGTATTAGTTTGTTGAGAATGATGGCTTCCAGCTTCATCCATGTCCCTGCAAAGGACATTAACTCATTCTTTGTAATGGCTGTGTAGTATTCCATGATATATATGTGCCACATTTTCTTTATCCAGTCTATCATTGATGGGCATTTGGGTTGGTTCCGAGTCTTTGCTGTCGTAAATAGTGCTGCAATAAACATATGTGTGCATGTATCTTTATAGTAGAATGACTTATAACCCTTTGGGTATATACTCAGTAATGAGATTGCTGGGTCAAATGGTATTTCTGTTTCTAGATCCTTGAGGAATCACCACACGGTCTTCTACAATGGTCCAACTAATTTGCACTCCCACCAATAGTGTAAAAGCATACTCTATTTCTCCACATCCTCACCAGCATCTGTTGTTTTCTGACTTTTTAATAATCACCATTCTAACTGCTGTGACATGGTCTCTTATTGTGGTTTTGATGTGCATTTCTTTAATGAGCAGCTTTTTTTCATGTTTGTTGGCTGCATAATGTCTTCTTTTGAGAAGTATCTGTTCATATCCTTTGCCTACTTGTTAATTTTTTTTTTTTTTCTTGTAAATTTGTTATGTTCCTTGTAGATTCTGGATATTAGACCTTTGTCAGATGGGTGACTTGCAAAAATTTTCTCCCATTCTGTAGGTTGCCTGTTAACTCTGATGACAGTTTCTTTCAATGTGCAGAAGCCCTTTAGTTTAATTAGATCCCATTTGTCAATTTTGACTTTTGTTGCAACTGCTTTTGGTGTTTTCATCATAAAGTCTTTGCCTATGCTTATGTCCTGAATTTTATTGCCTAGGTTTTCCTCTAGGGTTTTTTATGGGTTTAAGTTTTACATTTAGGTCTTTAATCCATCTTGAGTTAATTTTTGTATAAGGTTTAAGGAAGGGGTACAGTTTTTGTTTTCTACATATGGATAGCCAGTTTTCCCAACACTGTTTATTAAATAGGGAATCCTTTCCCCATTGTTTGATTTTGTCAGGTTTACAAAGATCAGATGATTGTAGATGTGTGGTGTTATTTCTGAGGCCTCTATTCTGTTCCATTGGTCTATATATCTGTTTTGGTACCAGTACCATGCTGTTTTGGTTACTGTAGCCTTGTAATATAATTTGAAGTCAGGTAGCGTGATGCCTACAGCTTTGTTCTTTTAGCTTAGGATTGTCTTGGCTATATGGGCTCTTTTTTTTGTTTCATGTGAAATTTAAAGTAGTTTCTTCTAATTCAGCAAAGAAAGCCACTGGTACCTTGATGGGAATAGCATTGAGTCTTTGAGTTATTTTGGGCAGTATGGCCATTTTCATGATATTGATTCTTCCTATCCATGAGCATGGAATGTTTTTCAATCTGTTTATGTCCTCTCTTATTTCCTTGAGTAGTGGTTTGTAGTTCTCCTTGAAAAGGTCCTTCACGTCCCATGTAAGTTGTATTCCTAGGTATTTTATTCTCTTTGTAGCAATTGTGAATGAGAGTTCACTCATGATTTCGCTCTCTGCTTGTCTATTGTTGGTGTACAGGAATGCTTGTGATGTTTTCACATTGATTTTGTCTCCTGAGACAGCTGAATTTACTTATCAGCTTAAGGAGTTTTTGTGATGAGACAATGGAGTTTTGTAAATATGCAATCATGTCGTCTGCAAACAGAAACAATGTGACTTTGTCTCTTCCTATTTGACACCCTTTATTTCTTTCTTGGCCTGATTGCCCTGGCCAGAACTTCCAATGCTATGGTGAATAGGATTGATGAGAGAGGGCATCCTTGTCTTGTGCAGGTTTTCAAAGGAAGTGCTTCCAGTTTTTGCCCATTCAGTATGTTATTGGCTATGGGTTTGTTATAAAGAGCTTTTATTATTTTGGGATATGTTTCATCAACACCTAGTTTATTGACAGTTTTTAGCATGAAAAGATGTTGAATTTTATCAAAAATCTTTTCTGCATCTATTGAGATAATCATGTGGTTTTGGTCATTGGTTTTGTTTATGTGATGGATTATGTTTATTGATTTGCTTATGTTGAACTAGACTTACATGCCAGGGATGAAGCCAACTTGATTGTTAGTGGATAAGCTTTTTGATATGCTGGTGGATTTGGTAGGCCTGTATTTTATTGAGGATATTCACATCAATGTTTATTGAGGATACGGGCCTGAAATTTTCTTTTTTTTTGTTGTGTCTCTGCCAGGTTTTCGTATAAGGATGATGCTGGCCTTATATATGAGTTAAGGAGGAGTCTTTCTTTTTCTATTGTTTCAAATAAATTCAGAGGGAATGGTGCCAGCTCCTTTTTGTACCTCTGGTAGAATTTCACTGTGATTCCGTTTGGTCCTGGGCTTTTGTTGGTTGGTAGGCTATTAAGTAGTTCCTCAATTTCAGAACTTGTTATTAGTCTATTCAAGGAATCGACTTCTTCCTGTTTTAGTCTTGGGAGGTTGTATGTGTCCAGGAATTTATCCATTTTTTGCTAGATATTCTAGTTTATTTGTGTAGAGGTGTTTATAGTATTCTCTGATGGCAGTTTGTATTTCTGTGAGATCAGTGGTGATATTCCCATTATCATTTTTTACTGTGTCTATTTGATTCTTCTCTCTTTTCTTCTTTATTAGTCAAGCTAGTGGTCCATCTATTTTGTAAATCTTTTCAAAAAAACAGCTCCTGGATTTATTTATTTATTTTTTTTTTTCAGGGGTTTTTCATGTCTCTGTCTCTTTCAGTTCTGCTTTAATCTTAGTTATTTCTGTCTTCTGCTAGGTTTTGAACTTGTCTGCTCTTGCTTCTCTAGTTCTTTTGATTGTGATATTAGGGTGTCGATTTTAGATCTTTCCAGCTTTCTGTTGTGGGTATTCAGTTCAATAAATTTCCCTCTTAACACGGCTAACACGGTGAAACCCCGTCTCTACTAAAAATACCAAAAAAAACTGGCCG
>NW_016806642.1:14844327-14846082 GCF_001698545.2 Rhinopithecus bieti | reverse complement strand
AAAAAAAAAAAAAAAAAAAAAAAAAAAAACACACTGCGTTAACTGTGTCCCAGCGATTCTGTTACATTGTTTCTTTGTTCTCATTGGTTTCAAAGGAATTCTTTCTGCCTTAATTTCGTTATTTACCAAGGAGTCATCGAGGAGCAGGTTGTTCAATTTCCATGTAGTTATGTGGTTTTGAGTAAGTTTTTTTTTTGTTTGTTTGTTTTGTTTTGTTTTGTTTTGTTTTTTTGAGACGGAGTCTCTCTCTGTCGCCCAGGCTGGAGTTCAGCGGCCGGATCTCAGCTCACTGCAAGCTCCGCCTCCCGGGTTTACGCCATTCTCCTGCCTCAGCCTCCCCAGTAGCTGGGACTACATGAGCCGGCCAACTCGCCCAGCTAGTTTTTTGTAGTTTTAGTAGAGACGGGGTTTCGCCGTGTTAGCCAGGATGGTCTCGATCTCCTGACCTCGCGATCCACCCGTCTCGGCCTCCCAAAGTGCTGGGATTACAGGCTTGAGCCACCACGCCCGGCCTTGAGTAAGTTTCTTGAGTTCTAATTTGATTGTACTGTGGTCTAAGAGACTGTTTGTTATGATTTCTCATATTTTCCATTTGCTGAGGAGTGTTTTACTTCCAATTATGTGGTCAATTTTAGAGTAAGTGCTGTGTGGCATGGAGAAGAATGTGTATTCTGTTAATTTGGGGTGGAGAGTTCTGTAGATGTCTATGAGGTCCACTTGGTCCAGAGCTAAGTTCAAGTCCTGAATATTCTTGTTAATTTTCTGTCTCATTGGTCTTTCTAATATTGAAGTTGGGTGTTAATGTCTCCCACTATTATTGTTTGGGAATCTAAGTCTCTTCGGAGGTCTCTGAGAACTTGTTTTATGAATCTGAGTGCTCCTGTATTGGGTGCTTGGGTGCATATGTATTTAAGTTAGTTAGCTCTTCTTGTTGCATTGATCCCTTTACCATTATGTAATGCCCTTCTTTGTCTTTTTTGATCTTCGTTGGTTTAAAGTCTGTTTTATCAGAGACTAGAATTGCAACCCCTGCTTTTATTTTATTTTATTTTATTTTTTTGCTTTCCATTTGCTTGATAAATATTCCCCAATCCCTTTATTTTGAGCCTATTGTGTGTCTTTGCAAGTGAGATGGGTCTCCTGAATACAGTACATGAAAGGGTCTTGACTCTTTGCATAATTTGCTGGTCTATGTCTTTTAATTAGCACATGTAGCCCATTTACATTTAAGGTTAATATTTGTGAATTTTATCCTGTCATCATGATCCTAGCTGGTTATTTTGGACATTAGTTGATGTAATTTCTTCATAGAGTCATTGGTCTTTATATTTTGGTGTTTTTTCAGTGGCTGGTACCAGTTTTTTCCTTTCCATATTTAGTACTTCCTTCAGAAAATCTTGTAAGGCAGGCCTGGTGGTTACAAAATCCTTCAGCATTTGCTTGTCTGTAAAGGATTTTATTTCTCCTTCATTTATGAAGCTTTGTTTGGCTGGATATGAAATTCTGGGTTGAAATTCATTTTCCATAAGAATGTTGAATATCGGCCCCACTCTCTTCTTCTTCTTCCTTTTTTTTTTGAGGCAGAGTCTTGCTCTGTTGCCCAGGCTGGAGTGCAGTGGCATGATCTCGGCTCACTGCAAGCTCTGCTTCCTGGGTTCATGTCATTCTCCTGCCTCAGCCTCCTGAGTAACTTGGACTGTAGGCACCCACCGCTACGCCCAGCCAATTTTTTTTTTTTTTTTTTTTTTTTTTTTT
>NW_016806642.1:14824663-14843079 GCF_001698545.2 Rhinopithecus bieti | reverse complement strand
AAAAAAAAAAAAAAAAAAAAAAAAAAAAACACACTGCGTTAACTGTGTCCCAGCGATTCTGTTACATTGTTTCTTTGTTCTCATTGGTTTCAAAGGAATTCTTTCTGCCTTAATTTCGTTATTTACCAAGGAGTCATCGAGGAGCAGGTTGTTCAATTTCCATGTAGTTATGTGGTTTTGAGTAAGTTTTTTTTTTGTTTGTTTGTTTTGTTTTGTTTTGTTTTGTTTTTTTGAGACGGAGTCTCTCTCTGTCGCCCAGGCTGGAGTTCAGCGGCCGGATCTCAGCTCACTGCAAGCTCCGCCTCCCGGGTTTACGCCATTCTCCTGCCTCAGCCTCCCCAGTAGCTGGGACTACATGAGCCGGCCAACTCGCCCAGCTAGTTTTTTGTAGTTTTTAGTAGAGACGGGGTTTCGCCGTGTTAGCCAGGATGGTCTCGATCTCCTGACCTCGCGATCCACCCGTCTCGGCCTCCCAAAGTGCTGGGATTACAGGCTTGAGCCACCACGCCCGGCCTTGAGTAAGTTTCTTGAGTTCTAATTTGATTGTACTGTGGTCTAAGAGACTGTTTGTTATGATTTCTCATATTTTCCATTTGCTGAGGAGTGTTTTACTTCCAATTATGTGGTCAATTTTAGAGTAAGTGCTGTGTGGCATGGAGAAGAATGTGTATTCTGTTAATTTGGGGTGGAGAGTTCTGTAGATGTCTATGAGGTCCACTTGGTCCAGAGCTAAGTTCAAGTCCTGAATATTCTTGTTAATTTTCTGTCTCATTGGTCTTTCTAATATTGAAGTTGGGTGTTAATGTCTCCCACTATTATTGTTTGGGAATCTAAGTCTCTTCGGAGGTCTCTGAGAACTTGTTTTATGAATCTGAGTGCTCCTGTATTGGGTGCTTGGGTGCATATGTATTTAAGTTAGTTAGCTCTTCTTGTTGCATTGATCCCTTTACCATTATGTAATGCCCTTCTTTGTCTTTTTTGATCTTCGTTGGTTTAAAGTCTGTTTTATCAGAGACTAGAATTGCAACCCCTGCTTTTATTTTATTTTATTTTATTTTTTTGCTTTCCATTTGCTTGATAAATATTCCCCAATCCCTTTATTTTGAGCCTATTGTGTGTCTTTGCAAGTGAGATGGGTCTCCTGAATACAGTACATGAAAGGGTCTTGACTCTTTGCATAATTTGCTGGTCTATGTCTTTTAATTAGCACATGTAGCCCATTTACATTTAAGGTTAATATTTGTGAATTTTATCCTGTCATCATGATCCTAGCTGGTTATTTTGGACATTAGTTGATGTAATTTCTTCATAGAGTCATTGGTCTTTATATTTTGGTGTTTTTTCAGTGGCTGGTACCAGTTTTTTCCTTTCCATATTTAGTACTTCCTTCAGAAAATCTTGTAAGGCAGGCCTGGTGGTTACAAAATCCTTCAGCATTTGCTTGTCTGTAAAGGATTTTATTTCTCCTTCATTTATGAAGCTTTGTTTGGCTGGATATGAAATTCTGGGTTGAAATTCATTTTCCATAAGAATGTTGAATATCGGCCCCACTCTCTTCTTCTTCTTCCTTTTTTTTTTGAGGCAGAGTCTTGCTCTGTTGCCCAGGCTGGAGTGCAGTGGCATGATCTCGGCTCACTGCAAGCTCTGCTTCCTGGGTTCATGTCATTCTCCTGCCTCAGCCTCCTGAGTAACTTGGACTGTAGGCACCCACCGCTACGCCCAGCCAATTTTTTTTTTTTTTTTTTTTTTTTTTTTTTTGTATTTTTAGCAGAGATAGGGTTTTATCATATTAGCCAGGATGGTCTCGATCTCCTGACCTTGTGATCCACCCACCTTGGCCTCCCAAAGTGCTGGGATTACAGGCGTGAGCCATGGCGCCCGGCCAGCCTCCACTCTCTTCTCGCTTGTATGGTTTCTGCAGAGATATCCGCTGTTAGTCTGATGGGCTTCCCTTTGTAGGTAACCTTACCTTTCTTTCTTGCTGCCCTTAACATTTTTTCCTTCGTTACATTCTTGGAGAATCTGACAATTATGTGTCTTTGGATTGCTCTTCTCGAGCAGTATCTTAGTGGTGTTCTCTGTATTTCCTGAATTTGAATGTTGGCCTGTCTTGCTAGGTTGGGGAATATCTCCTGGATAGTATCCAGAATTGTGTTTTCCAGCTGGTTTCTGTTCTCCCTGTCACTTTCAGGTACACAATCAATTGTAGGTTTGGTCTTTACACATAGTCCCATATTTCTTGGAGGCTTTGTTCATTCCTTTTCATTATTTTTTCTCTAATCTTGTCTTCACACCTTATTTCAGTAAGTTGATCTTCAACCTCTGATATCCTTTCTTCCACTTGTCAAAGATTTGGCTATTGATACTTGTGTATGCTTCACAAAATCCTCATGCTGTGTTTTTCAGCTTCATAAGGTCATTCATGTTCTTCTCTAAACGATTTATTCTAGATAGCATTTCCTGTAACGTTTTATCAAGGTTTTAGCTTCCTTGCATTGGGTTAGAACATGCTCCTTTAGCTCAGAGGAATTTGTTATTACCCACCTTCTGAAGCCTCTTTCTGTCAGTTCATCAGTCTCATCGTCTGTTCAATTTTGTGCCCTTGCTGGAGAAGAGTTGCGGTCATTTGGAGGAGAAGAGGCATTCTGGGTTTTGGAAGTTTCAGCCTTTTTACGCTGTTTTTTCTTCATTTTTGTGGATTTATCTACCTTTGATCTTTCAGGTTGAGGACGTTTGGATGGAGTTTCTGCGTGGGGGTCCTTTATGTTGATGTTGATATTGTTGGTTTCTATTTGTTAGTTTTTATTCTAACAGTCTGGCCGCTCTTCTGCAGGTCTGCTGCAGTTTGCTGGAGGTCCACCCCAGACCCTGTTCTCCTGGGTATCACCAGTGGAGGCTGCAGAACAGCAAAGATAGCTGCTTGTTCCTTCCCCTGGAAACTTCGTCCCAGAGGGGCACTGGCCTGATGCCAGCCAGAGCCCTCCTGTATGAGGTGTCTGTCAACCCCTACTGGGAGGTTTCTCACAGTCCAGGAGGCGTGGGGATCATGGAGCCACTTGAGGAAGTAGTCTGTCTCTTAGTAGAGCTGGTGTACCGTGCTGGGAGAATCCTTTTCAGGATCAGTTGCTCTCTTCAGAGCCAGCAGACAGAAATGAGTAAATCCAATAAAGCTGGGTGCCCAGCCACCCCTTCCCTCAGGTGCTTTGTCCCTGATAGATGGGGGTTTTGTCTGTAAGTCCCTGACTTGGGCTTGTGTCCTCCCTTCAGAGATGCCCTGCCCAGTGAGGAGGAGTCTAGAGAAGTCCTTTTGATGAAGGACTTTTCTCCTTAGCTCAGCCAAAACCCTAGTTCTTGTCCCATGACCAGGAAAAAATTAGGCATGTAAACACGTTGAAAGGTGAGGAGAACAGAATTTATTAAAAGAAAGCTCTCGGCAACAAAAAAGAAGCCCTGCCAACGGTCTCCCATCTCACAGACTGAATACCAGGCCACCACACATGAGCTGAAGAGTCCAAACTCCTCCCCACTGCACAATATACAAATTCCCAGTGGCTCCACCCCACTCTCCCAGAGCACAGGCAGGCCCCCCAGTTCGATGTGGGCACACCCAGTTAAGGCCCTGGGCAGGTTCCTTTATCTACACAAAGCATCTGATATAAACTCTTGTGGGGTGAGTCAGAGATTCTCTGGATACCTTCCCTCATCTGCCTCCTGCATCTATCACTTTGAGGTAGGTGTTCTGTATTATTTTATGAGGATACATGCGTTTGAATTAACCAACATATTCATATATACTACTCTGATGAAACTGATGTTGAATTATACCTTTTTAATTTTTGGAAAACAACATGTTATAAACGTTTCATACACATAGCCCTTTTCCAGAAAAAAAAAATCCTAATTTTTGTCAATTTTTATAAATTATATTGACATATCTCCATAAGTTACATACAGTAAGACAATACATATTGCTATTAATAGAACTGCTTCCTTTATTTTAACTATTAGATTAATTCCTTTTATTCTATCTCTTATATGATATCACAAAAAATCTACAATCTTGTACTTTATTTCATAGTTTATTAATATATTAATTTTGATTTCATTTTATTGATTACTTCTTTATTTTGGTCTCCACTTTGTTGTATTTTACTAAATTAGTCTTTATAATGCTTTATATACTGATTTAATATAGCTTTACCTAGAAAAGTAATTTATCAAAGCATTGCTTTATTCTATATTTTGACACATAACTTGTTTCATCATACTTATTTTGTAGATATTCTGAAATATTGCAGTTTTGGTTTTTATTTTTATGATATATTTGTATTTAACATTTAATTTAATGTTTTTTTTTTTGAATTTAGAGGAATTAGATTTTCCTTTCTGTTTTATGATTAATATTCATATTACACTGAGATTAGAAACTGATCTTCATGGTTCTTTTTTAGTCAACATTTCTTTAAATTGAGATACTTTATTTGAAAATTGCTGCATATTTTTTCTAGAAATGAAATATGTCAGACATATCATTTTGTTACATATATATCACATACATATCATTTATTCATTCTAATTTATAATTATATAATTTATAATTTATTTTAATGTACAGACAGTTCCAGAATAATGATTTTACTTCTCATTTTTTAACCTCACTACAGTAGAGTCAAAGTGTTACATATTCAAGAAAACTAAACTTTGACTTTTAAATTTTACTTTTTTCAACATGTTATTACAAAACAGGATTCATGGTGGATGATTTTGCCCAAATGTATGCTAATATAAGTGTTCCAAGCATGTTAACAGTAAGCTAGGCTAAACTATGATGTTCGATAGGTTAGGTGTATTACATGAATTTTTGACTTGTGTTTTCACCTCATGATGGAGCTACCAAAATGTAACCCCATAATAAGTAAAGGAGCATCTCTATAATATTGAAAGAATGCAACTCTATAGGGTGAAAATAGAAAACATTTATATTTTTACCTCAATGTTCATTCAAACTCATTCAAAGCAGCTAGTTTATGGTTCCTTAGATAAAAATTTAGGTAGGTCTCATGATCTTTCAGTCTCTCTGAAATGACATAATAGCTCCTACACTGTTGTTTTAGATATCCACTTTATTCTAATAGTGAAGATTTCAAACTTTATTTGTAAAAACAATTTATTATCTCCCAACTTGGCCATGCTTCAAGCCACACAGCTTTCAGTGAAAGAAGAGGACATGATTGGCTTCTTTTTTACATTTTCCTCTTTATGTATTTACCTCTACTTACCCCCCATCTGGACTAACTCTAGTTCCTGTAGGGATCTAGGTAGGAGAGGGAAGATCAGGAAATAAATACTTGACTAATATTGTTTTGATTTGTAATTAGTAGTTTAAGGGCTTGAGGCATGTTCTAATTGATTCTCTCAGGGTGAATCTTTCTTACAATTTCCTTAGAGATTTCTTCCTGCAGACATCTGATTGAAGTAGCTTTGATAAAGACAAAGCTATCCTAATTGTGTGTGCCTCCACTTCAGCATCACTACCTACCAACATTTCTGTAGTATGTCCAGACTGGCATCACTCCTGGGAAGAAACACTTTGGTTCAGGTACTTTAAAATAATTTCAAGCTAAGGGGATCCTGAGTAGACTAAATCTAGTCCAAAATAAGTGTCTAACTGTTGTTAAGAAAATGCAGACTGAAGTAGGGTCTTATGAACACATATATTTCCCACTTTCTTTTATTCTTTTTGTGTGTGTGTGATGGAGTTTCGCTTTTTTTGCCCAGGCTGGAGTGCAATGGCACAATTTTGGCTCACTGCAACCTCCACCTCCTGGGTTCAAGCAATATTTCTGTCTAAGCCTCCCGAGTAGCTGGGATTACAGGCGCCCACCACTGGGTCTGGCTAATTGTTTGTATTTTTAGAGAAGGCATTTCACCATGTTGGCTAGGCTAGTCTCAAACTCCTGACCTGAGGTGATCTTCCCACCTCCACCTCCCAAAGTGCTGGGATTACAGGTGTGAGCCACCACACCTGGCCCTCTCTTTCTATATCTATAAAGCTTCAAGTGCATTCTTTCTCAGTCCCTGAAAAGTTTAATTATCTGGCCACATTTGGTTTTGAAAACTGCTTTAGTCTGATAATTGATAAATCTTTGGTCTGAAAAGGCAGTATCACATGGTAATTTTATACCAAGGATTCTCTAGTTTACTTGCAAGCGCTCAAATCTCAGTGTCAATGTTTAGTAACTCTATGACCTTGAGAAAGTCCTTAACATACCTATACCCCAATTGTCTCATTTGTAAAATGAGAAGAATAATAGCACTCACATCACAAGATCTTGTTTAAGTGTTTGTAATTTTCATAGTACAAAGCTTGCATAGACTAACTGTCATAGAGGTGACTGTTAATAATACTTGAAAAACCTAAAATATCTCTTATTCCCATTTGGGCTAATTCAAATCTGAATCCTTAATTGGAAACGTATGGGACTGCCTTGATAGCTTAATTTGCATTCCCACGCATTCTATTTCTTTCTCTTATTCTACTATATGGCTGTGGTTTTTGCCATGTTCTTGAATCATGATGAAAGAGAAGTAAGCAAATTGAAATACCCTACCAGCCTGTCTCTGGCACTAGCATGTGCCTATTTAGCTCTTTTTAAAACTATATGAATAACTGTAATTCCCTTGATCTTACTTCACCGACTGCTTAAGAAAATAAGACTTTGTTGATTATTTGAGTGTTTATTGGTTACATCATTTTGGAAAGAATTTAATCATAGAAGAAAGTTAAAATTCATGTACTCTGTGACCTTTAAATTTCATTTCTAAATGTCTAACCTAGAGAAACTCTCATACATGTACAGAGAGCCTAATATGAGAATACTTTATTGAAGCACTTTCAGTAATAATAAAAAAGAAGGAACTACCTAACTAGACTTCATTTGATATTTAAGCTAGGTTATTCACAGATGTTACTCGAATTTTCAATATAGCTGGTCAAAATTTTTCCACTAATCGTTACATACCTTCTTTCTATAGTTCTATACTATTTTATTTGGAAACATTAACCCCTTCAAGTTATAAACACTTTTTCACACCTGCCTTACTTATGCAGAATGTAATTTTTTTTTTTTCTTTTGAGATGGAGTTTTGCTCTTGTCACCTAGGCTGGAGTGCAATGGCACAATCTCAGCTCACTGCAACCTCCACCTTCTGGGTTCCAGTGATTCTCCTGCCTCAGTCTCCTGAGTAGTTGGGAGTACAGGCACCTGCCACCACGCCCAGCTAATTTTCGTAATTTTAGTAGAGACGGGCTTTTGCCATGTTGGCCAAGCTGATCTTGAACTCACGACCTCAGGTGATCTGTCCACCTCAGCCTAGTGTCTGTAATTTTTAAGGGCACATGGAAATCCAACTAACTAGTTTTAAAGGTCACAATATTTAATAATGATCATTTCATGTGACTATTACAACAGAAATTTCTGGATTAGCATGTCCAATAGAAAATTTAAATCATATTATCCTTTTCCATATATACACAACATTAAAAGTATTTAATACCTTCTTAATGATTTCAACATGGCAATGAGGCAATGTCCTATATGTTTTGGCTCAAGACTATATTCTTTATTCTTATATAATATAATGCCTATGTTATTTTCCTTATGGTTTTCTGATTAGATCAATAGTTTTTCATGTCATAATCTAAAAATACTTTTATATGACAAAGTCAGCATCTGCATATTCTTTCATCAAATTACCCCCTTACACACCTCATATGCATACAAGCAAACTTAATATAGTCTATACCTTCATAAATTTTATGTCAGTATTTAAATATTACTTATTTAGGGAAGTCTCCCTTGGTGACATACATCAACCACAAGCTCTCATTGTAAACTACAATCTGTTTCATAGCTATCATTACAACTACAATTGGATAATTATGTTTCAATTACTTTGTTTTATATCTGTATCTCCCACTAGACCATGCACATACTGTTAAATAAAAGGATGAATGATTCCAAACATGAATGATTGAATGAATGAAAATCAGGCCAACCTAAATTAGAATTTCTAATTAGTGTCAATAACCACAGATTTTTTTTTTTGAAAAACTAGACTAATACAATGTATTTTACAGGGTAGCAAGGATTAAAGTAAATTATATATAGTAAAGTATATGAAGAATACATACTACATTTGATAAGTCCCCATTGTCTATCAGCATTAATATTCTTTTCCCTATTTAGAACTCTTTAAATATCAAAAAAGGAACTGTAAATTTCCAAGAAAGGGCAATATGTCAGATTAAGTAATCTGAAAGCTCTCTCACTACAAGCATTTAAAATGCTTCAAAAGTTACATTAAATGACTAGATAATTTACAAAGACTTTAATTACAATTTTTGGAGGTCAAAATCAAAAGAAAAGGTTACACTGATTATTTCATGGTGCAATTTGTTAGTTTTAGAAATCTAGAACCTGACATTTTAATACCTCATTGGGGACAGGAGTTGAGACTTTGAATATAAGAAGTCGGTCGTGAGAACTAAGACACCTACCAATATTCAGCATCTTTGAAAATCTTCACGGTAAGGTATGGCTAGAAAATAAAAGAATTAGCAGAGAGAGAAAAATTAAAAAATATCAAAAGAGAGTCAAACTTTGTAAGATATTTAAAGAGATTTATTCTTAGACAAATATGAGTGACCATTGCCTGTGACATAGCCCCAGGATGTCCTGAGAACATGTCACCAAGATGGTTAGGCTACAGCTTGGTTTTACACACCTTAGGGAGACATAAAACATCAATTAATACATGTAAAGTATGCATTAGTTTGATCCAGAAAGATGGGAAACTGGATGCTGGGGTGAGGTGAGGTGAGGTGTGGTGGATTTTTGGGGGTGGTATTCCAAGTCTTAGTTGAATTCAAATATTTTCTGGTTGGCAATTGGTTGAAAGAGTTTATCTATAGACCTGGAATCAATAGAAGGGAATTTCTCGGTTATAATTAAGGGTCCTAGGGACAAAGGTTTTTATTATGCAGGTGAAGCCTCAAGGTAGCAGGCTTCAGAGAGAATGGAATGTAAATGTTTCTTATCAGACTTAAAAAGGTGCCAGACTCTTTGTTATTTTTTTTCCTAGTTCAGGAAAAGAAGTGGGAAGGGGTTCTCTGCAGAATGTAGTTTTTCTCCACAAGACACAGCTTTACAGGGCTGTTTCAAAATATATCAAATAAATATATTTTGTAATAAAATGTTTTGATTGCTTTCAGGGCCTGATATCTGTTGTGTTGCTTTTATTGTCACAAAGAGTCTGCTTTGTTAGTCTTAAGGTCTCTGTCTTAATGTCAATGTTGGTCAGTTATACCTGAATTCTAAAAGGAAGAGGATATAATGAGGTGTGCCAGATTACCCATTTCCATCATGGCCTGAGCTAGACTTTCAGGTTTGCTTTGGAATACCCTTGGCTGAGAGGAGGGGTCCATTCAGTTGATTGGGGAGCTTACAATTTTATTTTGGTTTACAAATTGACTACCAAAAAAAAAAATTCCTATCATCTGAGAGGAAGGACAAGAAATATATATATATATTTTTTTCCAGGATGAGGTCCTAAATACTGAGTTCATAATTTAAAATTATAAAACACAAGAGGAAAAAAACAACACTGGGTTAGAGTTAGCACATGTTTCACATAAATTAATGGATAGTATACAAGCATTTATTTAACAACACTAATCATATAGGAAAGTTTTTAGCAGTATTCATAAATGGAATAGGGACAATACAAAGCAATGGTAAGAAGTTAAAAAAAAAAAAAAAAAAAAAAATAGAAAAAAAATTCCCTTATGCCTGTAGCCAGTCAGTTTATTACATGGCTAGGTAAAATTAAGTTTCCACATGGAAATAAGGTAATTAATATAGATTTTAGTGCTGGAAATGGGGTGCTGCCATAATGGACAACTAAAACTGTACATGTGCCCATGGAATTGGGCAATGGTCTGAGGCTGGAAGAATTTTAAGAAGCATATAGAAAAATATTATCTTGAACTTACTATGAATAGAAATATGGATGTTGAGTACTCTTCCAATGAGTTCTCAGAAGGAGGTGAGGAGAATGGTAGATAAAATACATTATCTTCTTTTAGAGAACACCTACACGATCATAGAGACTTTTGGTGGAAATATTGAGTAACATTAAAGTTGCTGCTGGCGTATGCTTAGAAAGAAATTGGGAACTTGTTATCGAAAACTGGAGGACAGGGACTCATATGAAGTAGTAGCAGAACATTGGACTGAATTGCATACTACAGCTATATGGAAAGCAGAACTTGTATATAATGAACTTAGATATGTATCTTAGGCTATTGTCTAAGAAATATATTGAATATTCTTATGGTCTAATCTTGATGCTTGTGAAAAATGCAAAAGGAAAGAGATTGATTGAGAGATCTCTTATACCAAAAGGATAGGGAAGTTAATGATTTGAATAATTCGTAGCCTATCCATTGCAAAAGAACTTAGAATTAGTACGCTAATGATCACAAATGTTTGTTCTGGACAGAAAGCCTAGGGTGTGGCTGAAAAACCTTTTGCTCATGGCCTTAAAGGGATCGGGGTCAGTTATACTGAAGGTACTTGAAGAAGTTAGATGTCTGATTTGTGACCCCCTTTTGTCATTACAGAGGACAGGAGTAGATACGCGATTAAGTAGAAAAGATGTGGAGAGGAGCATTCCGTTTAGAGGAGAGATGGATGAAGTGAACCTGTCACAAAAAACAGGAGATCTATGATGTTCTTGAGATTTTTTTTGCTGGCAGAAACATGGCCAGCTTGAATTCAAAAGGGGGAAGAGAGAATACAAAATAGAAAAGAACATTGGTTCCCAAGACAAGCAGTAGACTGATGAAACTACTCAATTGCGTACCTATGCTACTTTTCATGAAAAAGGAAGTCAAGGATAAAGCTAAGAGCCCAGAAAGTAGAGTCACAAGCTATACAGGATTACTCCTAGACCTTGAATGCCAATGGAGTTTACCTGGCTGGATTTTGAAATTGTTTGGGATAGATGACTTTTTTAATCCTCATGTTTTCTTCTTTTTGTGAACTGTAGTGTCTATAACTATGCCTGTACCTGTTCCACCATTATATTTTTGGAGCAGATGACTTGTGTTCTAATCTCTCAGATATGCAGGTGAAGAGGGATTTGGGCCAAAGATGGATTATTTCCAGAGCCTCATTCATATCTAATTTAGGTAATAATATTTGAAATATCTGAGCTAATGAAATATTTGTCATTCATTTTAAAATGTAATGTGATGAGCTCTTTGGGGACCTTGGGGGTGGGGTGAATGTATTTTCATGTAGAATAAACAAATATTTGGAGGGACTAAAAGGTAAACTATGGCAGAAAGAACAATAGGCCACCGAAGATGTTCTTGCCCTAATCCTTGCAGCCAGTAAATATGTTATGTTACATGAAAATGGGGGATGAAGTCTGCAGATGGAATTAAGGTTTGCAATCATTTTCCCTTAAAATATAGAGATTATCGTGATTTATTCTGTTGGGTCCCATTTTCTGATTGCAGAATTTTCGTTATATAAATGATAGGTCTGTTCATGTCCTCTTGATGTGCAGCATCATCATTCTGACATTTGAATCAAATTATAAGAATAAAAAACACAAGATTAGGCTTTGGGAGATGATCACAAAACAGTTGGTGTTGCAGGTAGAATGTCTATACTGAGTCCACTACCACTGTAGTCTTTCTTTCCTTACTTTGTTTTACTAACTGATTTTGCTGCCTGCTTGCAAGCATGCACTTTGAGCTGTTGCCTTCTAGCCAAGCCTGCCCTTTGAGCTGTGCTGCTTTGTGTTGCATTTGTTAAATCCAGTGGAGGTTCTGTTACATATTTAACAAATTTAAGTTAGATGTTTCTATAACTGACTTTTAGAAAAAGAAATACTACATTGAAGCACTCCTAAAAATGCCCTGGATTGCAATTCTTAGCTTGGATCTATCTGGATGTCTCAAAACAAATCATGTGTCTTGATTCCAGGAAAAGCCATGACTAAGGGTAAGTTCAGGTGAGCAACCTTTACCCTATGACCATTGGTTCTATGTCTCAATTAGTTTTGGTCTTTATCATCTAGAGCACTCAGAGGAAATACTAATAACGTGGGCAACAGACAAAGCCATTTAGTGGTCACCCATGTAGAGAAGGAACATTTAACATGTGGCCTTCTGAGGTCGCACTCTGAAAAACAGATGTCTCACTTTCAGACCCTACAAAATGCCTTTGCTGCTGCCATTGCTAAAAATCATCCTGATCATCACGGTAACAGGGAAAAACACACACAGCACCCCTGTGGTAGAACCAAGTGGTTAATTCAAACATTGCCATGTTGGAGGCCCCTAATGTGGCGATGCTGATTTGAGATGCACTAGAGGAAGAAACTCTTAAATAAGAATAGAATAGAAAACAATCCCACATCCCCAAATATATCCAATAACAACTTTAAAAAAATAGAAAAGAAAAAGAAAGATAGAAGAAGGAAAGTGCCTGCGTGCTTTTATAAAAAGGAAAGTGAGAACTTTGTTAGTTAGGAAACACAGCTAGAAAATATTGCCTGCTGGCAGCTCACATCCAGTATATCTCCATGAATTGCCCTCAGCCTAAAGCCTCCTTCTACTCTCCATCATGTGAAGACACAGTAAGAAAAGCTATCCGCAAACCACAAAGCAGGTCCTCACCAGACACTGGGTCTGCCAGCAACTTGATCCTGGACTTCTAGGCTTCCAGAGCTGTGAGAAATACATTTATGTTGTTTAAGCAGTCCCACAAAATATGAACAAGGTAACTGTATTAGTTTTCTGAGGTTGCTGTAACACATGGTCACAAACAGTATGACTTAAAACAACAGAAATTAATTTTCTCATGATTCTGGAAGCTAAAGTCAGAATTTAGGGTGTCAGCAGGGCCACCCTGTCTTTAAAGGCTCCAGGGAAGATCTTTTGATCTTTTCTTGTCTCTTCTAGCTTGTGGTTGCCCACAACCCTCCGTGTTTCTCAGCTTATAGAAGCATCACTCTAATCTCTGCCTCTATATTTACAAGGCTATGCCATCTCTGTGTATGTCTATGTGTCTGTGTCCAAATTCACCTTTTCCTAAAGACAAACCTTATTAGATTGGGGCCCACCATAATCCGCTATGACTCCATGTTAATTTGATTACATCTGAAAAGATTCTATTTGAAATGAAGTCACATGTACAAACAGAAGTTAGGAATTGAATGTATCTTTGTGAGAGACACAATTCTATCCACCACAAGTATGGTTCATAATTTTAGGGAAATTACTGAAAATAAAATATGTGTTCATCACCTGACTATTGAAATGATTGTGTTGATCATAGCACTTATTTCCCTAGCATATCCCAAAGCAGACATGAACACTTTAAATATATGAGAAATAAATTCAAATTAAGTTAATTCTTTGGCACTTACAAATTGGCTTGACAAAATGGGACACATGGACCTTTTCATTCTCAGTTAAAATATTGAGTATAGCCCCATTTTAATTGAAACAAGATCTTTAAGATTTGAAATCCATTATATAAGACCGATTTACAGAAAAAGTGATTATCTTCACTTTCCCTCTATTTAACAGTGCAGTTTGACCTGTTATTAAACCTAGAAAGTATAAACGGCACCTCAAAATAGAGCACTGAAACCTTAATACTGTGGTGCTACCCATTGACCATGATGCTCAATTTTATTGAAATTACTCATTTTGTTTAACCAGAAAGTGGTAAATATTTTGCTATTAAATATTTGACTATGTTCTGTTCAGAGCTTAATTTTACAGTAGCATTTTCCCTTCACCTCCAAAGGGACACAATATATTTTAATCCAGCTATGCATGGGACACTTCAACAACCTTGCCATCATGCATAGTATTTGCAGGCAAGGTCTTAACCACATTTAACTTTCACAATGAGCACAAATACGATTTCAAATAATGTCCTCTTTTGAGGATAATTGTTTGACACACTAATGGATCATTGCCCTACACATAATTCATGGCCACACCACTCTAGTTAAATTCCGAAAAATTTCTGGGAAAATCCAGGGCTGCTCCATCCCTGACACTGTCAAGAAACAGCCGCTGACATTAACTGCACCTACAACATTCATACAAGTGTGACATGTTTTAGTTCTTTTTGAGTGACAGAGGCAGCATACTCCTCACTGACAAGTTTAACTTATACTCATTTTCTGTTACTCACAAATTGGCACAACTTTAATGGGGCCCCTTCCAGTAGAAGACTATAAAATCTGTTCAAACTGCAATACAAGAAGGTACTACTATAAGTGCCACCAGAGACGTCTTTCCTTTAGAGGCTTTGGCCACCTCTCCTCATGCATGGTGGAGTCTCAGGTACAACTGTGGTATCCACAAGTTCCCATTTGCTTCTGATAGAAGAAACTGCCCTCCTCAGGCCCATTTTATATCTTACTTGGAGTGACAATTGAAGGACACATTCTGAACTCCCTGAAGTCAGAGTCTCTTATAAGCCTCTGACCTCCGTACGAAGGTGCCCTGTATGTTTTGGATTATGGAAACAGTACCTTACATGCTAGGCATGCATACAGAAGCCGTGGCTACAGAATAGAGTCAAAGCTGGGCCGCTGGCATATCTCACAACCCTGTCTTCAGTCTCTTGCCAGAACCAGTATGGGGGATGTCATCCTTCGCCCAGTGCCTTGTCACCTGGGGAATCATTGGAAATCAACTGAATAAAGATCAGAGGAAGTTCATATACTTTGTAGATGGCATTGCCATCATTTAACATGATGAAGCTCAGGGGATAGTTTCTGATTTTTCATCTCTTAAGCAGGACACCTCTAGTTAAAGGCAGGACTTGGGGTGAACACTATTAGCCAAATATTGAGTAGACGTCTTGGCAATGGATGCCCTGACCAAAATTAAGCAGCATCTGCACATTTACACTGACGTTGCTGGACATTGCCAATGATCTAGTCATATGTTGGGCAAGGATAGCAACAATTCCTTCTATAAAGAAGTACTTTTGAAGTACTTAATCTCTTGCCTCCCAGATACCCCAAATAGAAATCATGACCTTGCATATAAAGCAATGAAGATAGGTCTTACCAAGACACTACCTGCTTCATAGTAGTCCTGACATTATTGGTAATGGCCAAGACACTAATTTGGCTTTTTTAATTACACAATGCTAGGCTCTTGTATAAAGAAATCAATTCAGTTTTTACCTTCCTTACTTGCATTTGTCTGTAGACCTTATAAAGTACAATAATGGCTTTCTTAACAAGTTTGTACTCAGTTAAATGAAGCCCAACACTTCATTAAGCATTAAGAATCAGAATAAATTGTAATCAAGAGATGCAATTTTTTGATGGTTAGCTACTGATAATTTTAAGCCTCATTTCTCCTTCCTATTCTGTCCCCCATCTAGGAAACTGATAAGAAAGTTACAGTGTTCTCTCCTTTGATGCTGGTGGGAAGTTTAAACCGTGTTTGGGAACCCTCAGCCAAGCATCACTTCTAGCCATCATCTAAAACAAAAGTTGATCTCCTTTGTCCACACTTTCAAATTAATTTTTGGATCAGCTGGGCAAGACTGAACCCCTCTGTGCATAAATTTTATTGTGTGATTAATACATCCTTTTACACCATTTTGTGTGTGCATCGTCACTCTCCACATTGGAACCCAATTATGATTGGGGGCCCATAACATCTCTGTGGGATAATACACACACACACACACACATACACAACATATAAAGATTTGCTACAAGTTGTTAAGGTAAAGACAAAAATCCAAAATATAATCGTTTTTGTTCAGACATTTTAGGAAAAAAAAGCTTTAATACCTACTACATATTGACACTACAAGGTTATATTTTTTCACATATTATACTGGCAATAAATGGAACACTGAGTGTAACACTAAGATTTGGCTAGAATGAAAATCCAAAGAAACTCTCAAATACGGCTGATTTTGTGATAGGTTGGGAATAATTTGCCATCTAGCAATGTCTAGTTTAAACAGGTATGCACTATATGACAAGAATGACTCCAAAACTCAGTTTTGCATAGAATAGCTCAGTATTTTCCTGTTATTCTGGCATAATAATTAGTACATCTTCTTTTTATTCTGAAATAATTCCAATTTGGACAGTAAATTATTTAATTGTCTTATCTATGATCCTGTATTTACACTACTATTTATACATTTTTACAAACATACCTCTGCCTGAATGTTACTGCAGCATTGGATTTTCATGGAAAATTATAAACATTATTCTTTTTTGTTTTTTGAGAAACTCCACTTACCTGGGTGCTGTTTGTCCAGCCAAAAATTAAAATAAAATACCAATCTTTAATTGCTTTTAGGAGTATCCATATGATATGGTACAGGTTAAGGATACACACATGAAAAACTTTCCTTGGGACCCTTACGAAAGCTTTTTGAAAGAGAGATCCAGTGACATATACCTTTATATATTTTCCTTTCTCATAGTCTCCTTTTAGATCCATTGGAATAAACCTTTATTTATTTTCCCTTCTTCGTATTCCCCCTTTCACATTAATTATAATGTCCATGGTTTCAGTTTCCATAGTTCAATTAAGAAAGGAAAACTAAGATAATCACATAATTCTCATTATTAATATCTGTGAATTGTGAATTTATTACTAGCAAACAACGTTATGTGGATAAACATTACTTAGAAAAGTAAACCTGTTTTAGTTAAGTTAATGTTACTGTATTTTCTATTATGTACAATCTACTTATCCAAGTAATGTAATCAATTCAATATTTATATTGAATTCAGTGTTGTATAGTCATAGGATGGATCACTGTACAGTGGTTAAAAAATTAAGAAGCATTACATTAACATCATGGTTATAGTTTTAAAGACCAAATTTTAAAATTATAAATCATGGAATAGTAAATATTTAAAATACTGATATATTTATACTTGGAAAATTTATAGAGGTGTTTTTAAGAAAACATCTCACTAATAATACCATTCCTATATGAGGATGGAAGAGAAGATTGAGATTAGGAAGGGGTACTCAATGTTCTGATGTTTTATGACTAATTATTAATTTATTTCAAAATAATAATGAAGCTAAGATAAATATGGCAAGATATAGCTTGTCATTGTGTTTTGTTTTTAGCCTAAAATATCTGATGCTAACTGATAATTGAATATATATATATATTTGTCTTTCTTACACACTATGTAAGAGAGGCAAAATAACATAGAGACAGAGTGGGCAAAATACCATGTTCACTGCAGTGAGATTTTCTTTGGATCTAATATCTTGTGTGATAGAATTAGAAAAGAAATGGTGTTTCTCAAGGTAGGGTTTTGGTTAGAATATTTTACCTGAATGTACTTCAGTTGAGAAGCATATATTTTATGTAAATGTATATGCAAATAAAACTACAGACCATTCTATCATTGTTAGTTTTAAAATTATACTTATTAAATCTCTCATACTCATATTTATCTTGCTTTGCCCTGTAATATTTGACTTATATGATTTTCCATGGCCATGTAATATATTCTACAGTTAGTGTTCTGTTTACACATCTCTAATTATTCTGTTTACTTTTTCTGAAGACATTTTACTACATGATTATCATGGCCTTTTCTCTATATTTCAATGCAACTGAGTTGCTTACTGGGTGAAAGAAATATAAACCATGCCAAAGAGATTTATCCATTTTAATTATTTATTGTTCTATAAACAATTACACATTTTACAATAAATTTATGTTAAGTGGAAACGGTGCAAAATTTTATTTCCTTATTAGGTAAATTTCCATATCAATATCATGCTGATAAATATCATTAGCTATTTCGTTGGTCTTCTCTAAACTAATAAAAAGTAATGCTCTATTAGCATACAAAATAGGAAATAAATAACCATTTGATTCAAATGCTTCTAAATTTATTCTTTTTACCCTAAGGCTTTGATTTGCAGAACTGGAAGCATAAATGTTCTGTATGAGTTCACAAGATTCTACTCTTTCCTTTGTTTAATATCAGTGATTCAGTATCACTAATGTTATAGAAACATGCTTCCCTACATATTGAAGAATAACATAGTTATTAATACTTAGCATTTGTACCCACTTTCTGAATATATGCTGGGTAAAAATCAGCATTTCATTTTCATCAGTTCTTAGTCCCTTGAATATACATTTTCTTAAAAAGCAGGACATTTATATTATTTATATTTGTCAAAATATAAATGCATTCCATTTAGTTTAATTCTGCTAATCTATTAGATATTAACCTAAATTTAATATTTATAATATATATAATATATATGTGTGTATAAAAATGTTATATGTAAA
>NW_016806642.1:14818939-14822375 GCF_001698545.2 Rhinopithecus bieti | reverse complement strand
AAAAAAAAAAAAAAAAAAAAAAAAAGAACAAAATTGTTTTTAGTTAATGAGAAGATTTTTGTTTAATCTATGAATTAAAGTAATATGTTGGACTCAAAAAAATAATAAGGGAAGAAAAGTTAAAAGATGCAGAAATGTATATTCTTGCAATCAAGCAAGAAGTGAGTTAATTTTGAGTCACGCCAATAGGAGTGATCCAATAATGATTAGACTGTGAAGGTATCATTTTTAGCAGATGCTTTAAGGATATATCCCCCATGTTAATAATAAATAAATAAACTAATGTCCCATTGAAATAATCTACAATTAGGAGAAGAGAAACAAGGAATTGGAAAGCTCCAACACATAGGAAGAAAGTTTGGGATGGCACTTGGGAGGGATTCATGAAATGAATAAAGGGTAAAATAATGGGAAAGCCACCTTTATATGAATAGGATTTTATGGAAAGTATAAATGCTAAAATACCCTACATATCGCACATATGATGCAATTTCTGTTGTTTTGGTAGTAAACATGAATGTTAAAGAAGTCATATTGTCACACTTGTTTTCTTTGATGTCATCCTTTTGGAGAAGAAAATCTTAGTATGGGGAAATGGTTAAGCCCCTTCTCTTTGGGTTTGTGGAATGTTAGATTGTGTGGCCATGGTTGGTTTTCCTTACTGTACTTTCCTGTGGCTGAGCAAAGGAGTATGCCAACCAATATTATAATATTTATTTATTTTCACATTTATCAGGCTGATGGGTGGACGATTATTTTTAGTTTTAATTTGCTTTTATGTAGCCATAATTTAAAACAGAACCAGAGAGAGAGACACAGAGAGAGAGAGATTTGACACACTTACAAATATTATCAATTTGTTGATTTTCTATCATTGGTAAGCTACATATTCATTTCCATTGTCTGTGTGTTGACTAGATTATCATATTTTACAAATTTTGTAGGAGCTTTTCTTTTTATAAGTTAATTCAACTTTGTCATGTTGCAATATGATCTGAAGTGTGTGTTTAGATTTTATGTCATTCCCCTTAAGATATGAATTACATTCTATATGATCAAAGCTACTATTGTTTTATTTATGAATTTTGTTTTATAGCTTTCTTAGAATTTCCTTTCCCAAATTATTATTGTTTTAAAAAGTCTCTCATGTTTTCTCACATACAGTGTATCTATGTCACATTTCCTTAGAGACTATTTTTATTTAATTTTTATTTATGATATTATAAGATATAAATTTAAATCATTTTGTGCAATTGATCTTTCTTGCCTATTTATATTGTCAGTAGTTTATTCATTTAATCCTAGTTTTAATATGTACTATTAGTAATTTGAGTCATCACTAAGGGTCTTGATACATTAAATTTTCTAATTGTTTTTGTTATTACGAGGAAATTTATAAAATTTTAAAAATTAATTATCAAAACAGTAACTTGTACTCTGGCACTTTACTGAGAATACTACAAATGCAAAAAATGATTTTTGGTCCATCTGATGTTCTTCTTACTTCTACTTTCTGCTTTTTTCTTTTTTTTTCTTTTTTTGGCAATGACTGGGGCACATAGAGCAGCAATGAGCAAATTAATGACAATGAGTATTATTAATACCTTGATTTTAATTATAATAGGAAATGCATTAGGTATTTGTCCTAATGCTCTCCTTCCCCTTATCCCCCACACCCTGAGAGGCCCCAGTGTGTGATGTTCCCCTCCCTGTGTCCATGTGCTCTCATTGTTCAACTCCCACTTATGAATGAGAACATGCAGTGTTTGGTTTTCTGTTCCTGTATTAGTTTGCTGAGAATGATGGCTTCCAGCTTCATCCATGTCCCTGCAAAGGACATTAACTCATTCTCTTTAATGGCTGGGTAGTATTCCGTGATATATATGTGCCACATTTTTTTTTTTATCCAGTTTATCATTGATGGGCATTTGGGTTGGTTCCAAGTCTTTGCTATTGTAAATAGTGCGCAATAAACATATGTGTGCATATATCTTTATAGTAGAATGACTTACAACCCTTTGGGTGTATATCCAGTAATGAGATTGCTGGGTCAAATGGTATTTCTGTTTCTAGATCCTTGAGGAATCACCACACGGTCTTCTACAATAGTTCAACTAACTTGCACTCCCACCACTAGTGTGAAAGCATTCCTATTTCTCCACATCCTCGCCATTATGTTGTTGTTTTCTGACTTTTTAATAATCACCATTCTAACTGGTGTGAGATGGTCTCTTATTGTGTAATTGCTGTTAGTCTCTAAAATGTTATTTAATATATTGAGCAAGCAAGATATCTGGTTATTTTATTTCCAGATATAAAATGGTTAATTGACCTTTATTAAATGTTTAAAAAATATGTATTGATACAATATTATTTGATTACTTAGTATCTTATTGTAGGGAGACTTTTATAGATTTCTAATTTTTATTATCCTAAAATTGTTGGCTATATATTATTACACATGTTCTTCAATAAATATATAATAATGTCATACAATGTCAATAGTTAACAAATTTTGAATTTATAATTTTAGAGTTTTCATGTGTATTTTACAAATTTTAGTTTGTAGTATATCATTGGCTTCATGATTTTCAATTTTAGTATCAGGGTAATATTGTCATACTAAAAGCACTGGACAGCTTTCTTTTCTTTTTCTTTTGTTTGGCATGTGTTTGTGACAACATATGGACTATCAATTCCATGAGGTTAGGTAAAACTCACAAAGTAATCTGGAGGTTTTTAATTTATTTTTTGTATTTGCATATTTAAAAACATTCCTTCATCATGATATGTTGGTTTATACAGTACCACATTTTGCTCCAATGTTTAATTATTAAATGTATTTTATTATTAAATTATCTGTTTCTTATAATCTTGTATCTTAAACAAAATGTTAATTAAGAATATTTACTATCATTCATATCTGTGGAACACCAAGTTCCTCAATTCCAATCTGACTGTATCTTTCTTTCATTTTTTTCTTATTTAGGTGAGTAAAATGATTGTTTCTACATTCTTTTTTTCTTTTCTTTTCTTTCTTTCTTTCTTTCTTTCTTTCTTTCTTTCTTTCTTTCTTTCTTTCTTTATTTTATTATACTTTAAGTTCTAGGGTACATGTGCATAACGTGCAGGTTTGTTACATATGTACACTTGTGCCATGTTGGTGTGCTGCACCCATCAACTCGTCAGCACCCATCAATTCATCATTTATATCATGTATAACTCCCAGTGCAATCCCTCCCCCCTCCCCCCTCCCCATGATAGGCCCCAGTGTGTGATGTTCCCCTTCCCGAGTCCAAGTGATCTCATTGTTCAGTTCCCACCTATGAGTGAGAACATGTGGTGTTTGGTTTTCTCTTCTTGTGATAGTTTGCTAAGAATGATGGTTTCCAGCTGCATCCATGTCCCTACAAAGGACGCAAACTCATCCTTTTTT
>NW_016806642.1:14800357-14817741 GCF_001698545.2 Rhinopithecus bieti | reverse complement strand
TTTGGACAGAGTCTCACTGTGTTGCCCGGGCTGGAGTGCAGTGGTGCAATCTCGGCTCACTGCAAGCTCCACCTCCCGGGTTCACACCATTCTCCTGCCTCAGCCTCCCGAGTAGCTGGGACTACAGGCGCCCACCACCATGTCCAGCTAATTTTTTTTTGCATTTTTAGTAGAGACGGAGTTTCACCATGTTAGCCAGGATGGTCTCGATTTCCTGACCTCGTGATCCACCCACTTTGGCCTCCCAAAGTGCTGGGATTACAGGCGTGAGCCACCATGACTGGCCTGTTTCTACATCCTTAAAGAAATACCTTTTCATTTTACTGTTCATTTCAATATAAATTTTTGTTTCTTTTCATGAAGATACGTATTGTGACCAGATATATATTTTATTTTTGTAAATGTTACATGGCTTTATATCAATGCATTTATTACTGTCATTGTAGCACATTATTTCATTTATTTATTTAACTTATCAAGCACTGGGAGTGATCTTCTGAAGTTTGGATTTTGTAATGTACATATGAGCCTTTGGTAAGCAATGTATATATTTATCAAAACTTAAGAAAATGAAAAACTTTGATAGTGAAGTGTAATTTAAATTTCTAAACACTAAAAGTGTTCCTAAAATTATCATACCCTAATAGAATGTGATTCTTATTTATCAGTAAGGAGGGATAAAAACATAGTAGTCTATAAATCTAGGCATGTATTATACTGGATTTTAGCATTTGATACTTACGGCATTCAAAATCATTGGCAAAATTAAGAATAACTAAGAATAGCCCTGTTATATTGAGTGAAAAATAACAAACATTTGAAGCAATACCTCAGGAGTGGCATTAAGTAATCTATTTTACAAGCTCTGAATTTCCATAATTTCATATTAACAAAATGTACCATTTTGTTGTGTTTTGTAAAAGCTCAATTGTGATATAATTCATATATTTATTTTACTCATTTAAAGTGTACATATTAAAGTTTTTAGTATAGTCACAGGATTAAAAGCATCACCACATCTATGAGTGAACACTATAGTCCTTGAAAGGAATTTTATACCCTTTTGCAGAAATTCCCATTTCCCCTACTTCATTCTTGCCCCAGCACTAGGCAACCACTGATTTACTTCTCATTTCTATCTATTTGCTAACATAGATATTTCACACAAATAAAATAATATAATATATTGTTTTTGTGATTGGTTTCTTTAACACAATGATTTTAAGGTTTATCCATGTTGTAACACGTATTAATCAATACTTCATTCCTTACTACTGCTGAACAATATTCCCATTGTATGGATATACATTTTATTTATCCATTCATCTATGGCCATTCAAGTGGTTTCCACTTTTTAGCTATTAAGAATAACAATTCCACAAACATTTGTGCACAAGTTTTATATGGATATATGTATTTCTTTCTCTTGGGTGTGTACATAGGTTTGAAGTGGCTAGGCTATATGAGATTTTATCTAATTTCCCTGGCTAAAATCTCTTCCAATAATAAATATGAGTGGCAAAAATGAACATATTAACCTTGTCTTGATCTTAGGTAAAAAGCATTCAGGTTTTCTTTAAGATGTTAGCTTTGGATTTTTCACAAATGTTGGTTATTAATCAAGTTGAGGATGTCTATTATCCCAAATTTTTGAAAAATTTTAATCATGAAAGGATATTGGATTTATTCTATGCTTTTCTGCAACTATTGAGATGATCATATGGTTTTTATACTTATTGTATTATCATATTTTACAGTACTTCATTTTTAGATATTACATCAACCTTGCATTCCTCAGATAAATCTCACTTGATTATTGATGTATAATCTGTTTTGTACGTTGCTCAACACAGTTTGCTAGGATCTTGAAGGTTTTTGCTGCTATATTTATAAAAGGTATACATCTGTAGATTTCTTATGTGAGTAATGCTAGAATCATAGAATGAATCTGAAAGTTTTCCCTCCTAATCTGTTTTCTAGGGGGGTATGGGAGATCTGTGAAGGAGTACTATTTGTTATTCTTTTTACATTTTGGAGAATTTACCAGAGAAGCCATCTCAGTCAGGGCTTTCTTCAAGGGAAGGTGTATTACTATTCATCAAAAATCTTTTTTCATGAGTCTATTCAAATTTTCTACTTCATGAGTCAGATTTGTTAGTTTGTGTCCTTTGTGAAATATATCAATTTTATCTAGGTTATTGAATCTGTTGACATACAGTTAAACATGTTTTCATACATACACACACACATACACATTGTATATATATCAGATCAGCAATGATGTCAGCTTTTGCACTGTTTTGGTAATTTTTGCTTCTCTCTTTTTTTCTTGATCAGTCTGCTAAAACTGTCAAATTTACTGATTTCTTCAAATAACATCTTGATTTTATTGATTTTTCTCTATTTTTTCTTCTATATCATTTATGTCCAATCTTGATCAATTTATTTCTTTTTTTTTTAGTTATAGTTTTTTCTACTTTTTAAGAACTTCTTAAGGATAAATTAAATTATTTTGATACTTCCTCTTATTTAATAAAGGTGTTTGCAGTTATAAATTTACCTCTAAGCAGTGTAAAGCTGCTTCCTATAAGATTTGCTATATTTTTTGTTCAATTAATCTTTTGAGTTCTTGTTATAAAATAGTTCTCCTTATAACTAGTTTGTGTGTGTTCTTTTAATGTCTATTATGTCTGGTATTTGTATAGCCACTCCACCTTTTTTATGGTATTATGATATATTTTTTCAATCTTTAGTTTCCACCTATTTTAAACTTTATTTTACCCAATATAAAGATTAAATATTAAATTAAGAGTCAACAAGATAATTGGATGTTGTTTTAATGTCCAACTTGATATCAAACTTTTGATGAATCTATTCACATTTAATGCTAGTATTGATGTGCTTGTGTTTCCATCTTCCATTTTGCTTTTTTTTCTATATGTCAACCTTTTTTCTCTCTTATTTCTTTCTGTGTTTACTCACTCTATATGGCTTTTTTCTGATTTTAATTCATTTAATTATCTATATTTTTGAATTAGTTTATTAATTGTTACTAAGGCTTGCAATAATATATCTCAATATATCAAAATCAACTTCAGGTTTATACTTAGTTTTAATTAAATATAGAAAATTTTCTTTTATGTGGATATCCTACCTTTTTTTAAGTCTGTTATCTATATTGTACTTCTACATGTTACAATTCAGAAATATATTGTTATGGTTTTACTTCATGTGTTTCCTTTACTAAATATGAGATTAAAAATGAGAATGTCTATATCTATATCATCTATATCTATGTTTATGTATCTGTGATGAATTTCTGATTTTGATTTTTTTTATTTACCCTTCCTGGATAGATTAATATATTTCATGGATTTGAGTTACCATTGAATGACATTTTCTTACTCCAACACATCTTTATTTCTACTCCTCTTCATTTTCTGTTACTCTTAGTAATATTATCATTATTTTCTTTGCTCAAGAATGCAATAATATTCATACTATTTTATGCAATTAATTTTTAAATAAATTAAGGGAAAAAAGAGACACAACATGCAATATGCTTACTTTTGTAAAAAGCCTCTATTATCTTTACAACTTTGTTTTCTCCATGTGCATTCAAACTACCATCTGTTATTACTAGTTTTCAATCTAAGAACTTTCTTTAATATTCTTGTAAGTAGGTCTTCTAGTACACATTTTCCTACTTTTGTTCATCTGGACATGCCTTTATTTTGCCATCATTTTGAAACAATTTAACTAAATATAAGAACTGGATATAAGGTTCTTGGTTAACAGGGTTTTTTTCTTTTCTTTCTGTATTTTGAATATATTATCCCACTGCCTTTGAGACTCTATTTTACTAATAATAAGTCAGGTATTTTATTAGGTTTTTCTAGTAATGATGTATTATTTTTTCCTCTTGCAGTTCTGAAAAATGATTCAAGTATTTTGACTGTCAATATTTTGTGTTTAGGTTGGATCTCTTCCCATTTGTCTTTCTTGAAATTTGCAGAGCTTTTCTTTTGACACTTGATCTTTTTTTTATTATATTATGGGAAATGTTCACTTACTGCCTTTATTTCTTTGCATATTATTTTTAGTCATTTTCTCTCTTATCTCCCCTTATAATACTTTTATTGCTTATATAGTGGAATTAATGGTGTCTCACATTTCTCTAAGGCTGTGTTCATTTTTCTTTTTCTCTATGTTTCTCTGAATGTATAATGGCCATTGATTCATCTTTAAGTTCACTAACTCTTTCTTCTGCCAGCCAAAATATACTATTGAGACATTTTTGTGAAGTATTCATTTCCCTTATGTACTTTTTATCCACATGTATACTCTGTTTGACGTGACTTTTTTGTATTTTCCTTTTAAATTTTAAAATATTGTTTCCTTTGGTTCTTTGAACATATTTTACATGGGTGGTTTGAAATCATTATAGCCTAAGTTCACCCTGTGAGCTTCTTCAAAGTCACTTTCTATTGCCTGTTCTTTTTGTCTTGTGTGTGGATTGTGCTTTCCTGTTTTGTTTTGTTTATGTTAGTTTATTTTGATTTCTCAATTATTGGTTTGTATAATATAATGTAGCAATTCTGGATGATGCTCCTCTTCATTGTTCCTCTACTCCTCATGGTAGTTGGTGACATTGTCATTTTGTTTAGTCATTTCTGTTGTTTGTTCGTCTCACTAACTTAGCTCAATTTACTCTCATGCAGTATGCAGTCTGGTGTAACTGCTCAAATTTTACTTTCCTTAGTTTTATTTTTCAGTCTATCACCCTTGGATTATCATAAGCCATATATTGATCAAAAGTTGTGATAAAATCCTCTGGCCAGTTAAATTTTTATGCTCTGCCTTTGGATAGGTGTGTGATTTAGAGGCTGCTATCACAGTTCAGGGAGTTTACTTTTCTGCCTCACATTCAACCAGGGACAAGTAGCTTAACGTTTACCTCATTCACTGTTCATGAGAAGGTTCAGCCATGGACATATATACAATCTTCTAGACTACTAAGAATGAATAAGTGTGATCTTATTTTTAGCCTGACTTCCTAGGATTTGCTCCTGGGTCATTTTAGTCAGGGTTTATTCAGAGGATCTCTTTAAGCTACTTGTGCCAGTGAGGTTTCTGCCTTGTCTTGATTAGTTTGTGTGCAATTTGGGGAATCCTTTAAATTTATCTCCTTGTCCTATTTGATTGCTTCTGAGTGGGCACAGCCTCGTGTGCCTATACAGCCTTTCTTATCCTCAGAGATGACTGGGCACACAGGGTCTATTCTTGACTGACACATTCCTTCGTTCTTTCTACTAAAGCTTTAGCTTAAATCACTGAAGACCTTGGAGGATAGCAATTATGGAGAGCAGAACTACCGGCTTATTTGTAATTGCTTTCCTCCAAGATCTTCAGTGATTTAAGTAATGTCTTTAGGCATATACTTCTCTGCATTGTGTTCCAAATAAAGTCAGTCCATTCAGGCAAAGATGCAAAGCTTTTTGTCTCTTTGACCATGCTACCGTCATGCAGAACCACTACTCTGCTGCCCAGAGAAAATGACAAAATCCCAAAACTACAAGAGCAACACCGTCACTTTATGCATATAAACTGTGGAGTCTGGTGATCCTTGGTCTTTTCAGATTTTCTATTCTTTTGCAGAAACTACACCCTACAAACAAGCTGGGAGCCAGAATGACTGAGTGTCAATCTGCTCTGGCTAAGCTGTAGCTTCTTCTATACCAGTGGAGACAGAATGAGGGAATGGGCACTCCATCCTTATGGCTGCACCAGCTTGCAGTAGAGCCTCTGCTTCACATTGCTGAGGCAGTAAGAATGTCAGAAACCTCTCCTCACATTGAAATTATAGTACCAGACTAGAAGCTTGGGGAGGAGACCTCAGCTTTTCAGTTGCACCACCCACAGTACAGTACCTTGTGTAGAACTTCAAGAACATAGTTAGGGTAGAAATAATGAAGTAAGTCTCATGCTTCACGTGGCACAGACTTTCTTATTGTAGACTGAATGAATGATTCTCCACTGCTTTTTTCTCTTAGAAGGATTTCAAAAGCCTTTCAATGATTTTATTTTTTTAATAATTTTCACTAGTGAAATTGTTGTTTTACCAAGCAGAGGGTCTTCTGAGCTCTTTACCTTGACAAACTGGAAGTACCACACCAAAGTATATCACTCTAATTATCACAAAATAAATAAATATTATATACAATAGTTCCACCTTTTCCACAAAGGATACATTCCAAGTGGATGTCTGTCTGAAATAGCAGATATTAGCAGACTCGCCCCTGCCCCCATATATATATGTATATATATGTATATGCATGTGTATATATATGTATGTGTATATATATGTATGTATATATACATATATACTCATACTTCACATGCTCAGTCATAAGGAGCAACAACGTATCCATTCAAGTTTTGTCATGAGATTATAGTTATTTCATGCCAGTCACATCTTTGAGGTCCATTTCTAATTCTGTTTCTCCTGTTATTTCTACCACATCTTCAGTTTCTTCCTCCATTGAAGTCTTGAAACCCTTAGGGTGATACAAGAAGATTGGAATCAATGTCTTTTACAATCTTGTTAATGTTGATATTTTGACTTTTCCAATGATTCATAAATGTTCTTAATGTTCACAAATTTACAATGGTGGATTTTTTTCCAGATAATTTTTAACTTACTTTGTGCTATGGTTTGACAATTTTTCTCCTCCAGAATTCATGTTGAAGCTTAGTCCCCAGTGTAGCAGTTTTGGTAGATGGAGTCTTTAAAAGGTGATTGGGTCAGAAGGATTCAGCCCCATGAGTAAATTAGGAGCTGAATTTAATCCAAGTTAATATGATTAATGGATTAATGAGATAATGAACTAATGAGTTATCATGGTAATGGTAATGTAACTGGTGCATTTATTAGAGGAGAAAGACAGACCTGAGCCACCATGCTCAGGACTGTCGTCATATGATGCCATGCACCTCATTGCAACTTTGTTGAGAATTACCACCAGCAAGAAAGTTCTCACTGGATACAACCCCTTGACCTTGAACTTTCCAGCCTCCAGAGCTATAAAAAATAAATTTTGTTTCTAATAAATTATCCAATTTCATATATTCTGTTATGAGCAACAGAAAACTGACCAAGACACATTGTTCAGATATAACAGAGGAATCAATATCTACGGCAACTATTGCCTCATGAAATGTGTTTTTTAAATAAAGAGAATTAAAAGTCTGTACTACTCCTTAATCCCTGGGTTACCAAAAGGATGTTGTGTTAACAGAAATGAAAACAGTATTAACCTTACACATTTCCCTCAGAGTTCTTGAGTGACCAGGTGAATTGTCAATGAGCAACAATATTTTGAAAGGATTTTTTTTTTTCTGAACAATAAGTCTCAACAGTGGGCTCAAAACATTCAGTAAGCTATGTTGTAAATAGAGGTGCTGTCATCCAGGCTTTGTTGTTCCATTTGTAGAGCACAGTCAGAGTGAATTTAATACAATTCCTAAGGGCCATAGGATATTTAGAAGGATAAATAAGCATTGACTTCAACTTACAGTCACCAACTGCATTATCCTCTAACAAGAGAATTAAACGGTCCTTTAAAGTTTTGAAACAAGACATTGACCTCTCTCTAGCTATGAAAGTTCTGTGTTGCATTTACTTCCACTATAAACCTGTTTTGCCTACACTGGAAATCTGTTTAGTGTAGCCACCTTTATCAGTCATCTTACCTAGATCTTTTGGATAACTTCCCGCAGCTTCTACACAAACGCTTGTATTTCACCTCTACTTTTATGTAGTGGAGATGGCTTGCTCACCTCTTTCTGCCTTCATAAAATTAAAGAGAGTTAGGACCTTACTCTGAATTATGTTTTGGTTTAAGGGAATGCTGTTGCTGATTTTGTCTTCTATCTAGACCTCTGAAACTTTCTCTATGTCAGAGTGTGGCTGTTTTACATTTTTATCGTTCATGTGTTCGCTGGAGTATTACTTCTAATTTCCTTCAGTAACTTTCCCTTTGCATTCAAAACTTGGTTGTTTGGCACTGGAGGCCTGGCTTTCAGTCTGTGTCAGCTTTCAACACGTCTTTCTGTCTAGGCTTAATCATTCCTAGCTTTTGACTTAAAGTGAGATACATGTGACTCTTTCTTTCACTTGAACAGTTAGTGGCCATTTTAGGATTATTAATTGGCCAAATTTCTGTATTGTTGTGTCTCAGGAATAAGGGAGGCTGGAGAAAAGGGAGAGACTAGGTGCATGGCTGGTTGGTGGAGCAGTCAGAACTCAAACATGTATTGATTAAATGTACCCTCTTATAAGGGTACAGTTCATGGTCTAGAACATCGCTAATCAGACATCACCATAATAAATATAGTAATAGTGAAAATGTTTAAAATATTCCAGGAATTACCAAAATATCACACAAACATTAAGTGGCACAGACATGCTATTGGAAAAATGGCACCAATTGACGCTCTATGCAGGATTTCCACTAATCTTCAATTTATAAAAAAATGCAATCACCTCTTAAGTATGATAAAGTGAAGTTCAATAAAATGAAGTATGCCTGTATCTAATATCTTTTTTTGTAATTTGAAGTTTGTTATGATTTATTTTATTGTTTCAAATGTTCACTTTCTTATCTAACTTAACATGCATAATATTGTGGACTACCAAGCTATGTATAATGTTTCATAAACTTTGAATATGGCTCTGAGTGACATTAAATATTTAATATAGATTATCACCTTTCACTCACGTAACACATGATAAAAACAGGTACATATATTTATAAAGTACTGAGAGGGCACATTCCCTGAATTTGTAAGCAATGGAATACTCTTGAGTCTACAGCTGACTACAAGTCACTAAATTCTCAAAAACCTAAGTCAAAGATAATATTAAGCAAATATATGAGGACTTATAATCAGAGAAGTTTTGGGAATGTGACATTGCTGGTAAAATAAAAAAAGCCACCTGATTGACTATTTAGGGTAAGTTGGGTCAATTTTGATAAATACCATCATAAGAAAATATTGATGATGACAAGAATGCCAAATATTCATAGGACACTAATACTACTTTATCCAAGAAGACTTGGAATTCTCCCCTTTTAGCAAAAGCCTCTGATCATGCCTTTAATAGGACCACAAAATCCCGTTTTCAGATAAGATACAGCTGCTCACAGAAAGAAGCCCTCTCCTCTTTTTAGATGATGTGTCCCCTGGTCAGAAATAGTGTTTCTTCATGATTAGAGTCAAGTTGAAGGCAAGAAGAAGAAGCTATGAGAGAGAAATAAGGTCATGAAAAGTGAAGAATATGAGCATGTCCTTCTTAAATCTTATGTCAGCAAAATACACAGAATTACAATGTTTAGCAATGTTCGTTCCTAAGATAAACTCAGCTCAATCTAAATTTTCTTTTAGAATATCTTTGGGTTTGATGTAGCAAAATATTTTATTTATGTCCATGATTAATATTAGTGTGCACTTCTTTTTTCTTTTTTACTTTATTTATTTTTTCTTCTTAGAGACAGGATCTTACTCTGTGGCCCAAGTTGGAGTGCAGTGGTGCGATCCTAACTCATTGAAGACTGAAGCACTTGAACTCAAATGATCCTCCTGCCTCAGTTTCCTGAGTAGATAGGACTACAGGCACATGCCACCATGTCCACCTAATTTTTATTTTTAAGAGATGGGGTCTTACTATGTTGCTCAGACTGGACTCAAACTCCTTACCTTAAGCAGTCTTTTAAGACCTGCCAAAGTGTTGAGATTAAAAGTGTGAACAACTGTGCCCAACTCTGACATATTTTTCTGATTTAGATATGAGTTTATGCTGGCCTAATGAGTTGAAAAGAGTTTCCTCCACTTTAAATTTTTGAAGGAGTTTTCGTAAAATTGTTATGAGTCCTTTCACAAATATTTGATAGAATTGACCAGTGAAGCCATCTGATACTAGAGTATAAAGAAAGTTTATTATACATTCAACTTATTTATAAGATGTAGGATTATTTGAGTCATATACTTCATTTTTGAAGTGATCTGGGAGCTTTTGTCTTTTACTGCTTCATCAATTTCACCTAGATTGTCAAATATTTTGGCATAACATTATTCAGAATATTATCTTGGAATATAGGTACAATCAGTAGAAATGCACATTTTTCTTATGCTGGATATTGGTTATTTGTACATTGTCTCTTTTTGACCTGCTCAATTTGGAGCTAGATTTTCTCAAAACCAGTATTTTGTTTCATACTTTTTTTTTTTCAGATTTTTATTTTACTGATTGCTGCTATCTTTTTGTATTTTCTTTATGCTTCTTATATTGAGTGATTATCTATTCTCTTTGTAGTCCTAAGATTAGGCTGAGATTGTTGGTTTGAGACCTTTCTTCTTTCCTAAGAATGGCTATTTCACTAACCTTTCTTCATTCCTAAGAATGTCTATTTCTTTCTAACTATGACTTTATTGCTAACCCACAAATTTTGACATGCTGTGTTTTATTTACATTTAATTTTATTTACTTATTAATTTCTCCTATGTTCTTAGTCACATGAGTCATATAGGAGTGCATTCTTGTAAATTTTTCTATTGTCCTTCCCAATTTCAATTTTTTAGCTTTATGTGTCTTTAATATTTGCTATTATGTGCATATATATTTAAGAATGTTACATTATTTTGATAAACTGATCTCTTTTTAATGATAGATTTACCTTATCTTTTTATCTTAATAATATTTGGTCTGATATCTATCTTTTCTGATATTAATATAGTCAGTTTGGTTTACTTTTGACCAGTGTTGGCATAATATATCTTTTTATGTACGTTTCTCTTATTTGTGTGTCTAAATGTATGTCACCAACATAGACTTCAATCTTGCTCTTTCATGTAATTTAACAATCTCTGCCTCTCAATTCAGGTGTTTAGACCATTTGCATCTAAGAAGATTATATCATTAAAGTGTAATCTACCATCTTTCTATCTTATTTATATTAATTCTATGTGTTTTGCATTCCCCGTTTTCTTGTTTTCTCCTTTTCTCCCAGATAATAGAATATTTTATATTATTTTCTTCTATCTTGGTTTTTTTGCCTGTTAGAGATTTTGTGTATTTGGTGATTTGTTTAATGTTGAGAATATACATGTTTAATTAATCACAATCTACTTTTGTCAATAAATTTCAGACATTGTATATTTTCTGTTTTGGTTATAGTTTTGGTAATGCTTAATTTTCCTTTATAGCATCCCCACTTCCAGTATGAAGATATCCTGTTACTCCAAATGACACACTAACGTTTTTATTAGGGCCCTTTCTAAGAGGCTCATAAACTCCATTTTTTGATCTTTTAACACCATAAGACTGAGAAATATATCCACACTGGTCTTTACCATCTTCATACCATCTTATTTTTCTGCTGCGTGCCGTTGAATAATTCATGTCTTCAGGGAGAAAGCCTGATACTTGTCAGAATTATGTCCTTGCTCCTCTTTTCTCACTGGGACCTTGGCTATACATGCCCTGGCTTTCTTCATAGCTTGTCAGAAATTTCTGTTTTTCTCATCCTAACACCATTGATAACCAAATCCATTGGCATTTCTGACTTTCAGTATTATCCCTCTTCCCAGATCCCCAACCTTTCACCATGAGCCCGGTATTGCTCGGGCTGGTCTCGAACTCCTGGCCTTAAGCAGTCTTTTAAGACCTGCCAAAGTGTTGAGATTAAAGGTGTAAACCACTGTGCCCAACTCTGATTATTTTTCTGATTTAGATATGAGTGTTGTGATAGCCTAATAAAATGAGTTGAAAAGAGTTTCAACTCATATAGGGAGAAAAGGTGGCTAAAACGTATTGGCTTACTTCTCTGCTCCATTCTTCCCACTGGGGTCTTTTTCTCTTCAGTTTCTATTTGCCTCACATTACTCCAAAACTTATGCTCAGAATTGTTGTTTTTTGTTTTTATTTTGTTTGGTTTAGTTTTGATTTATGTATTAACTGAGTTTTCTTAGTGTTTCTTGGAAGAAACATTGTTCTTCAAATTACTCCATCATAATAGAAGTGAAAAATTGTGAATATATCTGAACATTTCCAGTTTCCAGTAAGCTATTTGTCTTTGTATAGACTATTTTAAGTCATTAAATATAAGTACATTTTTACCTTATAATATTCATGTTTCAATTTGACTTCTATATCTGTAAAAACTTTTGCCACAAATTAATCCTATAGTAGGTTTGCTCCATATTGAAAAATGAATTGCTGAGAATAATTAGACAAAATCGTATTTATGTGAATTTGTATCTCTCCCCATATACTGTGATCAATCACTCAAGAGCATTCCTAGCTAGTTTTCATAATTTACTTCATTCTTCTAAGAGACTACTTCGGATGTTTAACTTTTGAAATTTGTTTTCAATATTCTTTCTTGGTTCTGGTATCAATCATTTTATCCAAGTTGCCTCAAAGAGACAAAAGCATTAATTCCCTAGATTATTGTTGCTATGGAAACACTTTCAAATTTTTAAAATTTCAGCCCAGCCACGGTGGCTTACACCTGTAATCCCAGCACTTTGGGAAGCCAAGGCAGGCGGGTCACCCGAGCTCAGGAGTTTGAGACCAGTCTGGCCAACATGGAGAAACCCCATCTCTACTAAAAATACAAAAAATTGGCCAGGCATGGTGGCACCTGCCTGTAATTCCAGCTACTCGGGAGCCTGAGGCAGGAGAATCGCTTGTACTCAGGAGGCGGAGGCTGCGATGTGGCGAGATCAGGCCATTACACTTCCGCCTGGGCAATAAGAGTGAAACACCCTCTCAAAAGTATAAAATAAAAATAAAATAAAATAAAATAATTTTAAACATTTTATATATTCGAGGGGTTCAAGTGCAGATTTCTTACATGCATAGATTGCATAGAGGTAAAGTCTGGGCTTTCAGTGCACTTATCACTTGAATAGTGAAATTATACTCAATTGGTAATTTTTCAACTTATTTTTTATATTCTTACTGTCTTCAAGTATAGTGAATAATTAGTCTGTCTTTTAGGTTAAGATTTCTAGTTTCCTCTGAATACTTCATATTTTCTCTTCCTCAGTTTGGTCACCTCTTGTTTATCTTCAACCCTTCTCTAATGGCAATGCGTAGGCCTGACATTTCCACACTCGTTCTGTCTTAACAGAACGAGTTTTACATTCTCTTTTACATTCTGTCACACTTTTCTGTCCATCGTTCCAATTGAAGGACAATGTCTACCTCAACGACTGTGTTCCAGTCAGCCTTTAGGTGCATTCTGATACATAAAATAGTGAATTCCTAAACACTGACACTTTTGATAATTTTATTTGCATTCTGAAGTCCTTTACTCTCTTCACTTCCCTTTTTCTTCTCCCTGGTGGTTCTGTACAGGCTTCACCTATTATCTGCACTGCAAAGTCCACTTGTGTTTCTGCTCCCCAGCTCCACAGTACTTCCCTTGAGGCATACAGATTTTTTTTTTTTTTTGTATTACTGAATATACACTAATCCTTGACATATAATTTCATAATAAATATATGTTAAATGAAAAATTGGTAGATTGATAGGTATATAAATAAGTTAAATGATTACCTTTCATCTCTATGACCCAGTCTCCTCTTTTCTATTGTTTCCTTTATTTGCCTATTAATTTTTATACCATCCAGAATTTCACTGTACAAATGCTACTTTAGCCATTTTATCCTAAGGCATGGCTTTGATATGTGCATGTGTGTGTGTGTGTGTGTGTGTGTGTGTGTGTGTATGTGTGGTTTCTCAGTTTCTAGACCACATTGTAATGTTTTTTCTGGTGTCCCTTTAAAATTTTCATAGCCTCCTTGATTCAGAAATCCAAATTCATGCACAATTTTTCTTTCAGAATATGATCTGCTTCATAGTATTTATGTCAAGACAGAAAGCCAGAAATCTGTTAGAAATTATTATTATCAATTTTAATTTTATTTCTTACCATTATAGAAAATGGGTCACCACATTCTAAGAATGATAATTTCATTAATCTCTGCTTATAAGTGGAATACATATTCACATTAAATATCTTGAAAATAAAGAAGAAAAATATAAAATAATCATATCATTTAGGATTATAAATATGCTTCTGACAGTCCTCTCTATTTTTCCAATGCATATTTTCACTAAGTATAATCCTTAGTGACACTTAGTTCACAGGACACTTAATTTTATGTTAGATTTATGTTATTTAACATACAAGATTTTTAAACATCACATAATAATTTATTTAACTACTTCCCCTGAACTGAACATTTAGGCAGCTTTCATTTATTTTATGATTATAAATAATGTTTTATTGAACTTCTTTATGCAAGACACTTTTCTTTTATTCTCATTTATTTCTATATGATTGATTCCCAAAAGTAGAATAACTGTCAAGAGCATGAGTAATTTGAGAACTCTTCATACATATTACCAACTTGTTTCCCAAAAGAGATGTAACAATTTATACAGCCTCCAGCAGTGTCCATTTCTCTCTACCCTGGAGAGTATTGACTGCTTTCATTTTAAACAAAGCCAAGCACATCAAAAATAAAATCTATGCTTCCTTGATATATAAGTTACATTAATTCTACTTCTAAACACTGTCTCAAATCAATCCACTCCTCTTTGTCACCACTGCAAGTGGCTTGGATTTGGTCTTTTTAACTTGTCTATTGTGTCACATTTTCTCCTCAGTGGTGTTTTGCCTTTGTTGTAATCATTCTCCATTCTTTTGTTACCGCCTTTTAAAAAATGACTTTCTAAACTTTTAATTCTACATCTCTCATGTGTATAATGCACCTCTGAGCAGCTCTGTATATACAATAAGTACACAACAGACTCCCAAGCATGATATATTGAATTTAAAGATATCTCATCTCATCCAAAAAAAGAGAAAAGCAACATTTTGGCCTTCGAACTGCTACCAAAATGCTAACTTACCTTTGTATATCAGATTTTTATGTACTCTCACCACATTTTTATGATTAACTGTTTACTACCTCTCATGTGCCTATATTTCCATTCTTTGCTACTTTGATGGTAAACTCAATGAGGACAGGAACATGTCTCTCAGGTTTGCTCACATGTTCTTTACTAGAGGCACAGTGTGTGACACAGACATGATATAATCAATGTTGATGAACATGAATTATCTTTATTGCCCCTTGCTTACAATTTCAGTCACATTCCCACAGATTTCTAAAAGAAATAATAAAAAACTATTAGTAATTAACTGATATGCGATAGCTTCTTGAGTATTTTATGCTGTGTCACTGTGTTGTTCCACTCTGAATATCTTTTTTTGCTGTGCTATGCCTAGGAAATCACCTAAAATGAAGTCTTAAATTAATTACGTCTCTGTTATTTTTTCATTTGGGACCACACATATCAGGATGATTTGAAGGATTCCCCTCTATAGTCTCTATAATCCCTTTTGAGAATCTCTAGCAACCATCTAGGTTTCCTCCTTCTCTGTACTTGCCAGATTGCTGAGATTTCCTTGCAAAAAGAAAGGACTGTCTTATACATAACTGAGTCAGCTGTGTTTGTGATACTTTTTCCGTCATTAAGCAAAATAAAGAAAAGGAACAAACTACTTCAAGCGTTACAAAATACATACAAAAGAGGAGTAAGCAGCTTAAAAAAAAAGTGATGTCTCCTATAGGAACAGAGAAGCTGGCATACGTACTAAATAAATGCCCTAAGAAGCTAGGACGTAAATTGGATAAACTATAAGGCCTATTTTTTCATAAAATAAGCTTATGAAACAGAGACTGTATTTGTTAACTTCACAAGGTTTTGGTGAATGAAAAGGAGAATATGTGACAGACGATTTATTTATGATTATAATTTAAATGTGCCTGCTGCATCGCCAATCACTGGTAATTATTTCAATATTTTGTGCCAGTAGGAGCAACTGATATTTAGGTCCCTCAAGTGAATGTTAAACATACACTTAACCCTTACAAAATTCTGCTTTCAATTATTTCTTAACTTGTACGAAGTATATAAGCACTTCATGTAAGTTAAGAAATAATTGAAGTTTATAGCACTTTAAAACTAAGGTGCTTATAAGAACTACTCCAGCAGTACATCTGTAACTGACTCCATGAATTATGCATGTGACCTTGCTATCTAGATCACTCCATTGTAGTTATGGTTTTGGGTGCCAGATGATCCTGAATGCTTAGGACATTTTCAGTGTTAGTCCCTTTTTAGAACATTTACTCCTCTTATGGTTAACAATTTGGATCATTTCTCCAAAATTCATGTCTCAGGACATACTAGTTAATCATAAAACTCAATTCAGCCCAGATAAGCTCAGTTTTATGTAATTCTTTACTTGAAACTATAATAGGAGTGGGGAGGAGGGGTAGAAAGAGGGGTGACTTTATCTGATATCAACTTAACTGTTCAATTAATACCCAATTCAAGGGCTATAACTTGGTCTGTCAGGACAGAGAAAAGTGAATATTTTTGATAGGCAATTGAATATCTTTTAAGGCTATTTTGAGGTTTTAGAGATAATAGAATATGCAAACCTAAACCAATAACTATTATTTACAAATTTTAAGAATTTTTACTTGAATAGTACTAAAACCTATGTTGTTTTTAATTTGAAAACAGATCCATAAGAGTCTTTAACAACTGTAGAAGATTAAAATAATGTTTTTTTTCTTTTTTTTTTTAATGATGGGGAATAGGCAAATCCAGGATACGAGAAAATAGAAAATAAATGATGCTTGCTTCCCAGCAGAGATATTGATATGCACATTAATGTGTTACTGGAACAGTACCAAAAACAACAAAAATCAATGCAAGTCTAGTCTTATATTTCAAACATCTTTCTTCTTTTCCAGGAGTGTAATGTATAATCATGCATCAAAAACCACCCTTGAACTCTTATTTGTTTCAAATTCATTTTTCCAGATCTTTATCTAAAATACACTATATTCAACTAGTTTTATCTCAGAGTATTTGTTTATCATGATCTTAATTTATTCTCAATATGTAGAACTATGCATTGTATAAAATAATGATTTTTTTTTTTTTGGCCAAAGTATTAGTTTCAGGAGACACATGAGAGTGCTAACTCCCATTGATACGGGAGTGCTGGGAAGGGAAGAAAGTGGTCCCTTTAAATGATATGGAATGGGGGACAGGAAGTGCTGGGTAGAGGAGGGCATGGTGCTTGGCTAGGGCTTCACCCCTATGGACCTAGGTGAGAACAGGCATTTTAGTTTTCCTGCCCAAATATTGCATTTCCCAAAATTTCTGAAAATACTTATTTTTAAAATTCTGTAAGAAATTCTAATTTGTTTTGTTTAAAATATTTATT
>NW_016806642.1:14794779-14800087 GCF_001698545.2 Rhinopithecus bieti | reverse complement strand
ATAAGTTAGATGTATTTATTATAAATATTTATTTATAAATTCTTTACTTACGTATTTACTCTTATCACATTCCTCACTTTCTCTTGAATGAAAGCTTTACTTCCAACTTGTATTCATTTATTCTAATGAAAATTAAAATTCCGACAAGTCTACTGGAGATGATGTCTCTTAAATTTGTTTGTCAAATGATATCTGTAATTCATTTTAATTACTTTAAGTCAGATTTACCAAGCTGTAATGTATGTACAGTAAACTTCACCCTTTATAGATGTATAGATCAATGTGTTTTTGCAAATATTTATAGACATGAAACTACCACCATGACTGGGATATACAGTATTTTTATCAATCTAGAAAGTTATCTCAGGTATCTTTGTAACAAATTTCTTTTCCCACTTCTAATTCATGGCAACCATATGTATGATTTTGTACCTATAATTTTTAATTTCCCATATTATAAAACAAATGGAATCACATGGTATAGACTTCTTCATACTTAGTTCCTTTCACTTAGAGTAATATTTTTAAGATTAATCTAAGTTGCTTGATGTAGTAGTTTCTTCCTCTATATTCCTGCAACATGTTTCATCTATATATATGTTCCAGAATGTTTTCATCAATTCCCAGTTGATGGACATTTTTATTGTTTCTATATTTTATTATTATGAATAGGGATGTCATTCATATACGGGTCATTGTTTTAGAAACATGTACTCAGTTCTCTTGGAAAAAAATATCTTGCAGTCACATTTCATGTTCTGATGTTATATGTGGGTTAACTTTATAAGAAACAACACATTTTCTTCTAAGAAGCTGTTTTCCTACCAGCAACATATGAAATTTTACTTAGTTTTGCTTTTTCATTGCTCATTTCATTCATTTCAGTATTTTGTATTGTTAGACTTTGTTATAATTTTTGCTGTTGCCCTTGTTCTTGTTAATCTTATCCTAGTGGATGCATGATGGTGTCTCATTATAATTTAAAGTTTTATTTAGCTAATACCTAAGTGTTTCCCCCATCTATTCATGTGCTATTTGACACCTATTTTTCTTTGGTGAATTCTCTGTTTAAGTCTTTTGCCCGATTTTTATAAACTGGGTTTTTTGTCTTATTTTATTGTAAGAGCTTATAAAATTCTGCCTATAAATCTTATATGAGAGATAAGTTTTAAAATATGTTCATTTTGTCAGCTGTTTATCTTTTTTTTCTAAAAGTGGTTTCAAAGAACAGACTTCTTAAAATTTTATGAGGTTAATATATTGTTTTGTTATTTTACCTATTGTAATTTGTCTTATCTAAAAAATTTGTATATGACTCAATGTCACAATAACTACCACCTCTTTTTTCTTTCAATTATTTTCATTTTAGGTTGTTTATTTAAGTCTATAATTTGGTTACTTTTTAGCAATCTGTGATAAAAGCTGATAGGTGTTTATTATTTGTACTCAAGACATGTAATTTTTCTACAAGTCTTGAAAAAATCACATTTTCCCGATTGCTTTACCTGTGTACTTTTGCTCAATAAATCAATCGATTTTATATGTGAAAGTATTTTCAAACTATTTATTCTGTTCGATTTTCTAGACATCTCTTTTTAAGCCAGTACTAAATTGCCTTGATTACTTCTTTTTTTTTTTTTTTTTTTTGGAGGCGCAGTTCGATCTGCACCTTATTGTTGTGGGCAGGCTGCGGGTGCAGTGCCGGAATCTCAGCTCACTGCAAGCTCCGCCTGTCCTCCGGGTTTACTTTGCCATTCCTCCGTTTCTGCTCTCAGCCCCCGATGGTCTGGATCTACAGCGGCCTCCGCTTCTACGCTTTTTTTTTTGGGTTGCCCTTGGCCTGTTTTTTGTATTTTTTTAGTTAAGAGACAGGGCTCTACCGTGTAGTGCAAGGATGGTCTCAACTCTCCTGACCCTTCGTACCGCGGCCGTCTTCGCCTTCTCGCAAAGTGCTTGGTGGCGGCCAGGCTTTTGAGCCATCCGCGCAACCGAAGTCTCCACAGGATGCCCCCACATACTTCGGCCCTTTAAGCTTGCTCATTTATCCTATAGATAAATCCATCAAGAAACATGCATTTACAAAAATAATAAGATTACGTGAGTAACACACAAAATTTTATATCAATATTACAACTACTTACTAGAATCTACACCTTAGGAAATTTTACCTAATAAACTCACATTAGTTTGCAATTTCTTAAAATACAAAAATGAACCTAATTGAGAAGTATTTCCTGAAATGGCATGGAAACGTAATCAATTGAAGAAAATTAACATCTTGAAAAACCGAGTTAAAAAATTTTTGAGTCTTTGGTTTTATGAAAACAGTTTAGCTCCTCCATTGTCTTTTTTAATTTCTTTCATTGATATCTTATAGTTTTCAGCATGTATATATTACCCGTGCTTCGTTAGATTGTTTATAAGAAGTGATTTACATTGGTCTATTAGTTGACTCTTTTTATGGTCAATATTACTAGTATGTCAGCTAACTGTAATAAACACTTGTGCTGAAAAATTCTAATATAAGAATAATATAAGAAGTTTTTGCTAGTTTTGGAAAAAAAAATAATTAACGTTTATTCAGTGCTCACGATGTACCAGGTTGTTTTGAAACAATTTATAAAAATTCATAATGCCAAAATTCATGTAAAATAAAGATTCTCATCATTCTCACTTTACAAAAGAATAAGTTGAGATGGGTTCTTATATATTGTTTGAAATGCTGAGGCCAATTTAGTGTGTGATAAGAAAAACACCTTCCAAGTTAAACAAGCCCTTAGTGAATAGAGACTAAACTAGTAAAGCATAACATACACACAAACATACATATACATATAAATATATATATGCATGTGTATATATATACACATATACACATTAGTTTTTATGTATTTTGTATATATACCTACATATACACATATGTACATAGACACAAATACTTATGCATGCAGAAACACAAAATCACTGTGAAAGAAGGATAAAACAGATGAATTACACTTATTTAAAATTAGAACTATTGGGCCGGGCGCGGTGGCTCAAGCCTGTAATCCCAGCACTTTGGGAGGCCGAGACGGGCGGATCACGAGGTCAGGAGATGGAGACCATCCTGGCTAACATGGTGAAACCCCGTCTCTACTAAAAAATACAAAAAAGAAAACTAGCCGGGCGCGGTGGCGGGCGCCTGTAGTCCCAGCTACTCGGGAGGCGGAGGCAGGAGAATGGCGTAAACCCGGAGGCGGAGCTTGCAGTGAGCTGAGATCTGGCCACCGCACTCCAGCCTGGGCGACAGAGCCAGACTCCGTCTCAAAAAAAAAAAAAAAAAATTAGAACTATTGTTCCTCAAAACCTTCATTTTAAAGGATAATAAAATTCAAATCATACTGGAATAATTTACAGTAAATAAACATGACCAAACATTTGCATCCAGCCTTCTAACATGAATAGATATGTGTATACATAATATGCTTATGAAAAATTGGCCAGTATTTTAGTCACAAAGCCAACACAAATATATGTTAAAATCAGAGTAAGATATCTCTACTCAACCACCATAATGGCTAAAACTAAAAAAATGGATAATAGTAAATCTTGGTGAGAATGTGAAACAAATGGAGTGTTCATACATTGCTGAGATAAATATAAAATCGCACAATTTGGAAAGGTGTTTGATAGTTTCTTGTAAATATAAAGAAATACATGTTATATGCTTTAGCAATTCCACTCATAAATATTTAATCAAGATAAATAAAAACATATGTTAGCAAAAAGAGTACAAGAATGTTCATAGTAGCTCTATTAGTCCGTTTTCAGGCTGGTGATAATGATGTACCCAAGACTGGGCAATTTACAAAAGCAAGAGGTCTATTGGACTTACAGTCCCATGTGGCTAGGGAGGTCTAACAATCATGGCAGAAGGTGAAAGGCACATCTCACATGGTGGCAGACATGAGAGGAGAGCTTGTGCAGGAAAACTCCCCATTTTAAAATCATCAGATCTCACAAAACTTATTCGCTATCATGAGAATAGCATGGGAAAGAACTGCCCCCATGATTCAATCACCGCCCACCAGGTCCCTCTCACACGTGGGAATTCAAGATGAGATTTAGGTGGGGACACTGCCAAACCATGTCAGTAGCTTTACTATTAACAGCTATAAATTTAAAACAATCTAAATATCTATAAACAGTAGGGTAAATGAACACATTTAATTATACACAAACTGAAATACTACAAAGACATTCAAATTTGAGAAAAAGACTGATACAACATTGATATGAATTAATCTCTGAAATAGTATATAAATATGCAACTACAATTTGATCTATAGGATTTTAAAAATGGGTAACTAATCTAATGTGATAGAAATCAAATCAGTGTTTTTTCTGAAAGGAGAAATGGAAAATTGTCCTCCAGGTGCTTTTGGGTGATGGAAATGTTCAATATGATGAATGTGACAGTTTTTAAACATGTTCTTCAAAATCCATAAATTTCAACTTAAAATGTTTCTACTGTAGGTAATTTATATTTCAAAGAATAGTTTTTTTTTTAATGTTAGAAGTAAACCAGAGAGCAATACAATAAGAACCTAATATAACAGTTGTTATGCAAGCTTAGAAATCAATTGGCTTAGTGTAGAAATAAAAATCAGAGGTTCCTAGAAAAAGTCGTCACAAAATAAATGAAGAAAAAACAGCATTACAATTAATATGTGATTATGAATGTGAAAGCATGTCCATGGATTGTTATGTCCCTTTTATTAAGAAATAATATAGAAAATAAATTATAAATCATTCAGCAAAAATATCACTAAATCTAAACAAAGTTGAAAATAATAGGTTTTGAAAAGTTTTGGTATTTTGACATTGAAAAGTAATTTATTGTCACATTCACATTATAGATACTACTATAACACGTATCTGTAATAATAAGTTAATACCCAAGGGCTATAATATATGCTATTTATAAAATTGGTTTTCCTATTTAAGTAGGTTTTATATATTTGTATGGCAAATTTTTCTATTATTTTTGTTTGCTATTAAGAAGAAATTCTGAGAGAACATGCATGATTACACATATTATTTCTTTGTAGATTGAAAGAAGAATATTTAATATTTTTTAACAATTGAAGTTGTCTTCTGATTTTTATAAGAAGGTTGAATAAGTCTTAGTAAATGCAAAGTCAGAATTTTTCATAACATTTAGTTTAACAACCCACATGGATATTCTCATTTTTAAAAAAACTTTAGAAGAATCATTTTAAGGATAGAATATATTCTTTTGAAGAAGGTTATCTGAATTTCAGAAACT
>NW_016806642.1:14767504-14794509 GCF_001698545.2 Rhinopithecus bieti | reverse complement strand
TATATATATATATAACATTTTATTTGTAAATACAAGAATGCTAAGAATGCTATTAAAATTTTAGGAAGACCTACATATATATATATAGATGTAAAATTTTCAGGGAATCACTTATGCAAAAGCCTTCACTGTTCAATATAAAATATTCTGTATGAAAAAGTGCAGAAATGAGCGCTAAAAAGCATAATAATAATAATAATCACAATAAAATAACAAGTAATGTGTTTTGCCTATTTGGAGTTTACAAATATATGTAGAAACTCTCAGTACACCATTTATATATATCACTAAACAAGAGTTGCAATTATAGGGTTTTTAAAAATAAAATTTATTTTTAGAGTTAATGTTAAAATGGATATATCTTTTTCCTAATTTAAGGATTCATAACATAAGTATTAGTACTGAAGGAAAGCAATACATTTCATTGAATATTTACAGACAAAAGAAAACACTTAAAGTTAGGAGTGTTGATGTATAATGTCAAGAAAAAGAGGAGAAAGAGCATGATAAGGTGCAAAAAATGTTCTTTTTAGAAAAAACAAATTTATGAAAACTGCATGAACTATGTAAATTTACACTCTGTTGCTGAAATTGTTATCTTTATGTTACATTATCTTTTCATTTTTTTCATGAAATTAATGTACATGTGTTTATAAATACACTTGTATATGCATATATTTGTGTGTTTATATTTGCCTATATTGTTTATTTTCTATCTTTATCTTGCATTGGTCTCTATAAACCAACTCTATAGTTTTCCAAATCAAATTTTATTTTATTTTGTTTTAAAATAAGCAAGCTGATACAGCTACACTGTCATCAGTTTTTAAATAAAATTTTCAAAGTGGCTTAGAATAGTTGAATGCATTTGAAGAACAGATGAGAGAGGAGGCAGTTAGAGGCTCATTAAATATATAGAGAGGGATAATCTTAAGAGAAGAGCAGTATTCACAAGAATATCCATGTGACAGCACCTATACTTCCTCTGCAGCTAACAGGAAGAAACTTGGTTAAAAACTTCCCCTTATGCCAGGATGTTACTCAGAAGGCACTGTCCCAACTTAGGTGCAGGTGCAATAAGTCACCTTAATGTCCTGAACTTGACACAGTTCATTATCATGTCATTAATAAGACATTAGTATTGTGGTTTTAGTTCCCCTGTGGGTTTCACTTAGGCACTCATGGAAAATAACCAAGATGGAGTCACTCTGGCCAATCCCAGACATTGGCAGATGCAACACCCTTAGGAGGGAAATTTGCCCTCCCATTCTGGGCAGAACCCACAGAAGACTTCCTTGCTCTTTCCACATAAAATACCAAGAACTCAGCCCCGTTTCTGTTAACCTGCTTTCAGGACCCCTCTTTTGGCTGAGCACCTTCCTTCTGCTTAATAAATCCTACATTACTCACTTTCTGGTGTCGGTGTGCCTTATTCGTCTTGGTCATGGGACAAAAACTTGGATCTGGCTGAACTAGGGACTAGGCAGATGCCAATGTAGAGTTAAAAGTTCTGAAAGATGTAAAATTTCCTGTCTAAATTATTGAGGCTGAAAATACATTCGAAGTTTACAGATATTTGTGTTAGGTTTATGTAAGGCAATAGCATATAGAAGTGAAAATTGCTATTTAATGATATCTGCAGTTTATCTCAAATTAATGGAAATGATAAGATTTTTAAAAATATGAAGTATGAAGTAAACTCTTGTAGTAAATTATTAAGTCAAATAGTAAATGCAAAGTTTAAAAAAATTGGTAAACAAATGTTCTTACTCATATTCAATAGGCTGCTTTGTCACTAGTATCTATTGGTACAATGAGAAAAAAGCAGCTTATTGCAAACTCCAATAAGTGTGTGGACTACAGACTAGAAAGCAAATGCGGCCAAAAACAAATGCAGAAGGTAAACATACAACAGTTTCCAGTATGTCGGTGTTGAAGGTGTGAAGTTAATGAGATGTAACATAAAAGTTGCATACTGAAAACATTTCCAAAATCCAAAATGAAATATGATGTAAAAATTATAAATAGTTATAAAATTTGGTACCGTCAGGTATTGCTGATAGGGCTTTATACTAAACCTCTAATTCACTTTCATGTTTAGAGGAAAGTTTTATGCTTAAATTCTATTCCTAAGAACATAGTAATTAGTCATCATTCAATACTATTCTAATGATGAAGGAATAAATGAATGAATGAATAAAATTAACATTTACACATTCAGTCATCTGTACTTCAAATACTCACTGAAGGTTCCTTCTTGTTAGGCAGATGATTTATCTATTCTCATATTCACACTACTGCCTCCTTACCCTTCAGCTGTCAGCTTGGAAATTATATTCTCTACATCAATTTATCAATAATACTCCCAGTCTGGGTAAGGTGACTCCAATGTGATTCTATAGTATTCCTCATACTATTTTGTTATCCTATCCTATCTGTATCTTGTATTAGCATTTGATATTAGGGATAACCAGGCCTTGCTAGTCTTTGAATATATATCTTTAAACAGTATGTGGCACATGGAAGGATCTCAAAAAATAATAGCTGAATGAAGACTTTAAAACACAAATTTGGAAAGATAAGCATAGAACAGAGGCATGAGAATAGATCATGGTGTCTGTGAGATAGAAAACAGTAGATACCCATGTAGTTGGTAAATAATGAAGCCCATGAAAACCAGGCTGATAATGCTTTTGGTGGAGGATGACAAATGATTCAGTGATGAGAGGTGATAATCTAAGTATCAAGAAATGTTATCTAGATTAGAATTTTGGAATTAGAAATTACAGGAATGATAGTAGTTCAGGCACTTTTTGAAATAAGGACATTATTACTATCCACAGGTTAAATGTTGTGGATAAGGAAAGAGAGAGGAAATAAAATTTAGTTAAAATATCTATAATTAATTATGGTTTAAAAATTTGGGACTCTACTTTTAACTGGTTGAATAATAAACATCAAAGGCCACCTCTTCAAAACAAAACCCTTCAAAACTACAAAATTACCAAAAGTTTGACTCTATTTATCTCTTTTTTTCTTTCATAGTTTTTATTATTTCAATAGCTCGTGGGGTGCAGCTGGTTTTTGGTTACATGGATGAATTGCATGTTAGTAAAATCTGAGATTTTAGTAAACCCATCACTCTAGTAGTGTATATTATTAGTTTTTAATCCCTCTTCTTCCTCCCATCTTCCCCCTTCTGAGTCTCCAATGTTCATTATAACAGGCTGGATGCTTTTGTGTACTCATAGATTTCCTCCCACTTTTAAATGAGAATATATGTTATTTGGATTCTCTTTCCCGAGTTAATTCATTTAAAATAATGACCTCCAGTCTCATCCAAGTTGCTGTGAAAATGCATTATTTCATTTTTTTTTATGGCTGACTATTACTCCATGATGTATATGTACAACATTTTCTTTATCCACTCACTGATTGATGGCCACTTACGTTGGTTCCACATCTTTGCAATTGTGAATTGTGCTGTGATAACAAATGACTGCAGTTGTCTTTTTGAGGTAATGACTTCTTTTCCTTTGGGTCAATACCCAGTAGTGGAATTGCTGGATTGAATCTGAAAGAAAAGATCTGCTTTTAGCTCTTCAGAAATCTCCATACTGTTTTCCACTGAGGTTGTATTAATCTACATTTCCACCAGCAGTGCGTAAGCATTCCCTTTTCATCATATCCACAGCAACATCTATTTTTTGTTATCCTTGTCAAGGTGGAATGCATCAAAACTTGATGCATTTGAGAAGTTTATGTAATGGATTGAGGTGGATGAATAAAATAGGCAAACATTTTGATGTTTCTTTTAGAGAAATTGAGAGAAAGAGGGAGCACGGTCTACACAAATACAAGAAAATGATAGTATTAGAAGTCTGGGAAAAGGGAAGATAAAGGGACCAAAATTTGAATAACTGAAGTTTAGCCATGATATTCATATGGGTTATGAATTATTTTTGAAATGGTAATTAGACACAGATGTTCAACATCTTTATTTCTCAAGTTTTGATGCATTCCACCTTGACAAGGATAACCATGGCATTGAATTAAAGAAAAACCTCCCTTAGGACATTGGTAACCTGTGTAATATAATTTCAAGGAAGACAAAGTCAGAATTACATGTCTAATCATTTTTTTCCTTCTAATAGTCCAGAAGTTCAACTTCACTTTGGTCTTCCATATTTATTAAAAGAATGTATGAGGACATGGTTGTATCATATGAGTGTTTATTAATATTTCAGTGTATAGTGTGTGGATGTTTGTGTGTATACACTAGATAAAGATGGGATGTGATGTACTGTGTACTGTATATCACAAAGTGAAAAAAGAAAAAAATATGGAATATTAAAAAAAAAAAAAAGCTAACTCTGTAGCCACTGCTCTAGGCAATTATATTTAGCAGACAAACCCAACCAACCCATTAATTTTCTACTAAATTAATAGAAACATAGCTTTTGAAAAAAGCACTAGTGTTGATCAGACAGACATGAAGTTGAATCAGTTTCTTTCCCCTTATGTTTCTTGAAAAATGTTACTAATTTAGTCCTTTAAGCATCACACTTTTTTACTTGAAACGTATCCATAAACTTGACTTAATATTTTTGTATGCTTAAATACAACAGTATGCATAAAGCTACATGCAGTGTGTGTTGTGTATAATAGAGGCAAAATGGTAGCCATTACTTTGTTGTTGTTATTGATAACATTATTTTATTCATTGTAATTGACCATAGAATAACAAATCTTAAGCAGTAAAGTATAAATTATTTTACACTAGAAAGATTATTTAAGATGTTTTAGTAGCTAATCAAGATAGCTTAATGTGCCTTAAAAGTAAATGTGACAATAAATTACTAATTTATTCTACTGCAGGTATGTTGTATTTTTCCTTGGAAAGGTTTGATGTTCTCCTTATTTTTGTTCTTTGTAGCTTGCTATGGTTTTCCTAATCTGATTTACTGCATTTCTAAGTATAAAGCTCCATGTCCTCATTTATAGGAAATGTAGAAGTCCACTGTACACAAAATTTAAAAATTATTTTGATATTTCATTCCTTAAAATTTTACCTGGTCATTTTCATCCAGTAGTGCTTGTTTCATACTTACACACATCTTGTCATATACAAATGAGGGGTGACCACTGGCACACAAAATCACAAAATCAAAGTTATTTCTTTATGCAAAGGAAAGGTTATGTAGTCTTTTCCTTCTCCCTTGCTCAGGTGGTGGTAGCTAGCACCCCATATAGTTTTACAAGAAGAATAGCTTATATATTATCTATATGAAAAATCAGCTTTCTTCTTTTATTCCTGTGGAAGATGTAAGACAAAATACCAACACTATTGAAGAAAAAACTGCTTATATAAACCAAAGAGTTTCTCAAGTCTAGGACATCTCAAGTAAAATTAGAAATTAACTACAGCACTCTTTGCAGCACTTAAATATAGTGTTTGATAATGCTGTTATTTTGTTTCTAGTGTTGACACAGTTGTAGAAAAAAGTTACTTCTAGTTTATATTGACATATTATCATCAATTATGTTTCACCATCTGTGGACCTAATTAAATTTACCCTTAAATTTGATTTTACCAGACATCATTTACAAGCAAGACATGTTTACTAAACATCCTTTATTCAAAGAGAAGAAATAAAATCAGTTAAAATGGCCCCAAAATAATTTTGCTGTTAGCAAGTTGGATGCCAAAAAACATTTCTTAAGTTAGACTACTCTAAGCGATCAGTGGTGGCTGGTTATGCCAGAGAATAGGGTGTAAGGACACCAATGAATACCAAGAATATTTTTATATTTTACTCCATTGAAAGAAGGTCAAATCATTTCCTTTCCCTTTCCCACTTTAATTTTCACTATAAACAACTGTAACAAGAGTTACATTGTTAGATTTTCCAAAATTTGAATCTCCTTAGAAATAATGTTAATACTTGCCATGGACTAAGTAAGCTCTTAACAACCAGTTTTAAAATGAGTAATGCAATGAACAACGAAAAAGTAAAATCATCTGCTTTAGCTCTCCATAGTTTATTTAAACGAAATATTTTAAAATATACTTTTACTTCACTTCAGTTCTCCTGGTAGTAAGAAATTGGAAAGCACACAAGGAAACAAAATAGGACATGAAATAAATAGGGAAGCAGATATGTGATTGAGTGTCATCTTTCAGTTACTTTTGGGTTGTGAAAGCTGTGTTTCTGGCACTGTTTATCTACAGTAAAATGCATTATTTTTATGGAGTATGTTATAAAATATTTTAAAATTGATATAAGAAGACTAAATAATCCAGACAGAGAAAATGTGGCAATTGATGATAAATAGAAGATTTTGCTTACTTAATTAAAAAACTATTTCTCCAAAACTGAGTATAAGGCAAAAATGGAAAATAAGCAATATTCTAGATTTGTACATGGCATTTAACCATATCTTGCAGGTCATCTCTGCACAGATTAATATAAGTTAAATTCTTAGAATTATTTTATAAATAAGAGGTTTGTTGGTGAACATCCTACAAAAGGATATTTTATTCAGTCAGCAGGCTGGATTATAGTAAAAAGCAATATTCAATCCCCAAACAAGAGAGGTATTATGCAGCACACTCCTCTAGGATTTCTGTAAAAATTGATAGAAGAATTGCATCTCTAAACCAATGTCAAGGAAATCACTCAGGTGTAATTTTGTTCTCAGCAGATACACGCTCAGCAATAAGAAGAAAATATATGATTATGTTTAAGGAGTTGCCTGTGAATAGATTTATATAAACAGTTTTAAGATTAAAACAAACCAATAGATGAACAATTGGATGTTTTAAAAACACTACACTACCAAAATGCAATTTGCATGTAATGAAGACTGAGGCACCTATTCATTACTTCATAAAATTAAGCTGATCCTAATTATACTGTTACTTTTTACTGTTAGATATATACTATTAGAGAATATACATCTCTGTGCTTCTTCCCCATATCATCATTAGTACAAATAAAGACTGACAGAGAAAAGAAGTTGGACTCAATGTTATGAATTTTTCAAGGCATTAATTTGTATTACCAGTAAATTAGAATTGTTTGTTTTTCATCTTTTGTTTTCATTAATAGACAGAAATTAAGAATTTTCTACATAGAGATCATAAAGTCTTGTGGAATTAAAAATTAAACAAATGGTAAGTACATTTTATGTTGAGTTACATGATAAAAGATTCCTATAAGTCCATATTGTCTTTGAGCAAAGGGACTGACTTCACTAATTGTATAGTAAGTCAACTTGTAAAATTACCAAACAGAAAATCTATATGAAAACAGGGATGGAGTGCCAAAGACGCAAGCATTTAAAATGTCCCTGTCTAGGATCCCAAGCAAATTTATATTTCAAAACATGAACAAATAAAACAGTGTGATTAATAGTGTATTGAAGTCTCCAAATACAATTCCTAAAACCCATAATCAAGTGTTAATAGCTACACTGTAGTCAATGTACCCTGGAGCAACGTTTCTCAAACTGGAGACCTGGTGGTTTGCCAGGTCAATAAAAAGAGTTCACATTGGCAGATGTGGGGAACTTTGTGTTGTCGTTCAGAGATAATAGATGACAGAATCATAAACTTGGATTTACAGTGATTGGTGTGTGTGTGTGTGCGTGTGTGTGTGTGTGTGATTTTTTTTTTCTTTATTTTTTTGGTACAGAAACGTTGGACTCCTCTATCTACTTGAATTTCTCATTTCATTTTGTCTCTTGATGCCATAATTTACTTCTTTTTGATAGTGTGGTGTTATATCAATATTACTTTTCAAGTTTTCATCGAAGTTGGTGATAGGAAAGTAGTGGTACCCTGTGAGTACTAAATTGTGAAAATGCAACAGTTGTCTACTAAGAATTATTAAATCATAAGCACTGCTTGCTTAGGAAAAGGAACAAAGGATTCACTACTTAAGGAAAAAAAAATTGAGAGTAAAATAGCACAGATAGTACTTAATTTTAGATTGGCTTCTTTGATCTTCAGTGTATTCCAGGACCTGCATTGCATGTTTTTTACCTTGTTGCTCAGGTTTCAAATATGTTTATATTGGATATTGCAGTTATCAGACTTGCCATTTATACCTCAGACTTCTGTTCAGGATGAAAAATATTCATTTTCTACAGTCATTTACAGGAGGAACCATTTATCTTTTCTAAAAGCCTTTCACTTGTTAAAGCCACGTCTGCATGGCATTTAGAAACCCCGAAATGCTTACAATTAATATATATAAAGTGCTATTTTCCTTTCTTTTCATGTATCATATCAATGAATTCCCCAATCACTTGATGAGACAGGAATAATTTTGTGCTAAAATTGTCTGAATTATCTCTATTTTATACCCATATCTAGCCATGTCACAGATGAGGGAACTGAAATATAGATACTTTCTTAAACACATACTAGTAAGCAGCAGAGCCATGATTAAAGTCTATGCTGCCTGACTTCAGATTCCACATGCTTGCCAATATACAACATCATCTTGGCATTTATGGAGAACAGGTAACAATTTGGGGCAGAGAGGGGTGGTTAGGAAATAGAGTTAAAGCTTTCTGCTTTGTCCCAAATAAATATATACTTCTGAGGTTACTTCTTCATTCTTAAATGCTTGCTAGGTAAACCTAGTACAGTGTTGTTGATGCCAAAGGAAAATAAAAATTTTCAAGAAAGTTACGAATGTTGTCAAATGTAGCAGTTACACCTAGAAAATGGCAAATGAATTTAGCAAAAAGTCGAGTTTTGTGATCTTAGCAGAAAGGACAGATTTCACATATCTGTGAATATTGGTAAATGAAATGTTGAGGAAGATAAAATATGGAAATACAGACTATTTAGAGAGATTTGGATGAAAACGGGAACAGTCTGATCAGCAGCTGTAGAAGAATATGAGTCATGGTGATGACAATCTTAGGCTTGCTTTTTAAGCTTGTACAACGCACAGAAATAAAATGTCATAATGAAGCATTGGGTCAGAACTTGATGACTTCATGAAGTGAAGATGCTGAATGCTGTTTATAGATCTCAAACGTGGGTTCAAAATTACAATCCTGATATAAAAAAGTATTTTTTTCTATTCTAATGAGATTAATGAGATACCTGATAAAAACATTTATTTCTGTAAACTTAGACTCCGGTGGAATCATCTGAGACCTTTTAAAGTGTGTTGCCATTCTGAAATGAATTAAGTTTTACAAAGATCAAATGACAACATTATTATTATTAAAATAATACATAATATATAATAAAAGAGTTCACTGTACCATACACCTTAAGTATAAGCAGTTTGGTTGTTTTGAATGATGTTTCATTTTAGGAATGATTTTAAAGAAGAGCTTGAGGATTTTATGTTCCTGCTTAATTTGCTAAACAAAAGTAGTGAATGTAACATGACATTTTTTGAGAATACAATTTCTCAATAAGAAATAAAAATAAGAAACTCAAACAGAACTAGGGTTATATGCAATAATAACTTAATATTGGCAAATAAAAATTAGATTCTTGACCTATGGTTGAAAAGGACAGTGACAGTAATGCATGTTTTATGTGTATGGCTGCACATCCTACGCATTTTCTTCTTTTTCTTTCCTCTAGTATTTTGGGTTAATAATATTCCTAGAGCTTAACTTTATGATTTTTAGTTCATTGGATGATGAGAAAATGAGCAGCTACACACAGACCTGTGGAAAGGGAATGCATGAAGAAAGTGAACTTTAAGAAGGCTACAGTGACTGATGTGGCAGTGTGTCTCCCCTCATTTTGGGATGTAAAACCAAATGCTAATTAAAATAATACTATATTCTCCCACCAAAAATAAAGGAAGTGGTTTCTCCCTTTTTTTCTAATAATGTACTTAAGAACATTTGTAACTGTAAATTTATTTTCTGTGTCTTTAAAGTGAATACAAATCTTATTTAAAGCTTAGTAAGTATCTTGAGAGCTTGATATAGTTTGACTCTGTGTCCCCACCCAAATCTCATATTGAATCGCACTCCCATAATTCCCATGTGACCCACTGGGAGATAACTGACACATAGGGGCAGTTTCTCCCGTACTGGTCTTGTAATAGTGAATAAGTCTCACGAGATCTGATGGTTTTAAAAGGGGAAGCTTCAGTGTGCAAGCTCTCTTCTCTTGTCTGCCACCATATGAGATGTGCCTTTTACCTTCTGCCATCAATGTGAGGCTCCCCAACTCATGTGGAACTGTAAGTCCAATAAACTTCTTTCTTTAGTAAATTGCCCGGTCTCAGGTATGTTTTATCAGCAGCATGAAAACAGACTAGTACAATAAATTGTCACCAGGAGTGGGGCGTTGCTGAAAAGATACCCAGATATGTGGAAGTGACTTTGGCACTGGGTAACAGGCAGACGTTGAAACCGTTTGTAGGTCTCTGAAGAAGACAGAAAAATGTTGGAAAGTTTGGAACTTCCTAGAGACTTGTTTAATGGCTTTGACATAAATGCTGATAATGATATGAACAGTAAGGTCCAGGCTGAGGTGGTCTTAGATGGAGATGAGGAGCTCATTGGGAACGGGAGCAAAGATGACTCTTGCTATGTTTTAGCAAAGAGACTGGAGGCATTTTAACCCTGCCCTAGAAATTTGTGGAACTATGAATTTGAGAGACATAATTTAGGGTGCCTGGCTGAAAAAAAATTTTAAGCATCAAAGCATCAAAAGGTGACTTTGGTGTTGTTAAAGGCATTCACTTTCATAAAGGAAGTAGAACATAAAAGTTTGGAAAATTTGCAGCCTGATAATGCAATAGGAAAGAAAATTCCATTTTCTGAGGAGAAATTCAAGCTGGCACAGATATTTGCAGAAGTAATGAAGAATTGAATGTTAATCGCCAAGACGATGGGGAAAATGTCTCCAGGCCATGTCAGAGGTCTTCATGGCAGCTCCTCCCATCACAAGCCCAGAGGTGGAGGAGCAAATAAATTGTTTTATGGGCCAGGCCCAGGTTCCCCACGCTGTTTGCAGTCCAGGGTCTTGATACCTTGCATCCCAGCTGCTCCCAGTGTGACTAAAAGGGGCCAAAGTACAGCTCGGGCCATGGCTTCAGAGGGTGGAAGCCCCAAGCCTTGGCAGATTCCACATGATATTGAGCCCAAGGGTGCACAGAAGTCAAGGACTGAGGTTTGGGAACTTCCACCTAGATTTCAGAGGACATATGAAAATGACTGAATGTCCGGGCAGAAGTTTGCAGCAGCTTTGTTACTCTCATGGAGAACTTCTGCTAGGGCAGTGCAGGAGGGAAATATGGGGCCAGAGCCCCTACACAGAGTTCCTCATGGGGCATTGCCTAGTGGAGCTCTGAAAAGAAGACTACCATCCTCCAAACCACAGCATTTAAGATCACCAAAAGCTTGCATTATGTGCCTGGAAAAACCACAGACATTCAACAGGACGCTGTGAAAGCAGCCAGGAGGGAGGCTGTACCCTGCAGAGCCACAGAGGCAGAGCTGCTCAAGATCATGAGAACTCACCTCTTGAGTCAGCATGAACTGGATGTGAGACGTGGAGTCAAAGGAGATCATTTTGGAGCTTTAACATTTTACTGCCCTGCTAGATTTCAGACTTGCACAGCCTGTAGCCTCTTTGTTTTAGCCAATTTCTCCCATATGGAATGACTGTATTTACCCAATGCCTGTACCCCCATTGTATCTGGGAAGTAACGAACTTGCTTTTGAGGATCATAGGTAGAAGGGCCTTGTCTCAGACGAGACTTTGGTCTATGGACTTTTGAGTTAATGCTGAAATGAGTTAGGACTTTGAGGGACTGTTGAAAAGGCATGACTGGTTTTGAAATGTGAGTACATGAAATTTGGTAGGAGCCATGGGTGGATTGATATGATTTGGTTCAGTGTCCCCACCCAAATCTCATCTTCAGTTGTATTCCCATAATTCCTATACATTGTGGGGGCATCCCAGTGGGAGATAACTGAATTGCCCATACTGTTCTCGTGGTAGTGAATAAGTCTCAAGAGATCTGATGATTTTAAAAAGGGGAGTTTCTTTGTACAAGCCCTCTTTTCTGGTCTGCTGCCATGTGAGACATGCCTTTCACCTTTTGCTATGATTGTGAGGCTTCCCAACCATGTGGAACTGTAAGTCCAACAAACCTCTTTCTTTTGTATATGGTCCATTATTGGGAATGTCTTTATCAGCAGCATGAAAATGGACTAATACACTTGCTTTAAGATGCAATATTGTTTATCTTAAGAATTTGGGAACTATCATTTTGAAATATAAACATCAAGTAAGACAATGTCCTTACCTCCCAATTTCTGTGGGAAGATAGAAGCCTGACTTCAGTGGATGCCTTGCTTCAAATTTCAAAACTACCTGCTGTTAGGAAGACATAAGAAGTTTTTTTTTTTTTCTTTAGATAAAGTCAATTAGCCAACACAGATGGTCACACAAATTACCAAGTGAATTTAAGATGAACTATATTTTGGTACTATCAAATCCTCTTAGGTGAGGACTAGCTGTTGTTATCTTGAGTACATGTGTCTGCTTAGCTGTCTCAAAGAATAAATTTTTGTTTCCGTCTTTGCAATCTGCTGGTGGATTACCTGTCAGTTGCATCACATTTGGGTATAATGCTTACGTAATAATAAAATTGCTTTCCTTCTCTTCTTCCTTTGTGGAGAGATTTTCTGAGTTTGAAGATTTTGTTTCTAGTTATATCTTCCCAATAATGAATAAAGAGAGAGGATATTCTTTTGTGAAAAGAATAATTACTTCATGTTAAGTGAAAGCACAAAGCTTAGTTTTGTGAAATATGTATAGAAAAGTTAGAATACACATGGATTAGCAAATATTATAGGTAGAGTCTGACAGTCAAGCCATTTGCTTTTCTGTTTTTTAATAGCTTTCCCATACTTTTGCAAATCACATTTTGCAGATTCTCTTGGCAACTCATTTTCTACAAGTTTGCATGATGGAAAGTACTGAAAAGAGATTGGCAACAGGAGAAAAGAGAAACCTAGGGTATTTCTCTCACTGTTTCTGCTGTTGGCAGAATCTCTAACAATGGCTGCATCTTTTTCAAAGTCTGAGTTCCCACTGAGCAGCCCAGGTTCTTGTGCCTTGATGAACCTCCTTTGGTCCTGTAAGCTTTAAGAATTTTAGAATTTTCCAGCTCTTTCTAGCTCTGGAATTACTCAAAATTCCTTGTTTGGCTTGGCTCTTATAACATCTTCACAAATATATTTCTGATTACAGTTCTATTACACTCCCTGGTTTTAATTTCCTTTAGTTTTGCACACGTAAAACTTATGAAGATTTTCAGTATGCTAGATTTATGGCTCTCTACTTTGGGGGATATATAATCATGTTTTCTCTCATGTCAATAATAAATATTCAGCTATCCAATACGTATTTTAGAACAACATTACTCATGCTAATGACACATTTTTAATATTATACTAATTTCATAAAAATAGGTCATAATTTCTTGTTTGGGTTTCCTTTATTTTATTTATTTAATTTTTTCAATTATTGATATAGTTTATAAATAAGCAACCTTGTAACAGTAATATTAGTCACAAATTATTTTCTGAAACAAATTTTTAGATATTGTATTGTACCAACAAGAAATTGCAAAATGTATTAGTTTTGATGTGCAAGACTCAAAAGTCCTGTGGAAGGGCTTTATTATAAGACACTCTAAGATTTTTTTTTAAATGATAGTAATCACAAATATACTATGGATTTAAATCTACATGTGGCTTATTACATGAGGCTTCATACTAATTGCATATAGCAATTCACAAAGGATAAGAAGGTGATAGGATTATTCCTTAAATTACTAAAAGCTGCTTATAATGAAAATATGGAAATGTTAATTAAAATAATAAAACAATGGCATATTTTATAGATGTTTGATTTGAATTTCTTTCTCTTGTGTTTTTCATGTCATGCTGATATATTTATCTATGTCCAAAGCTGTTTTCGTGGCCTACCACACAGTATGTCTTGCTATCAGGCCCAATTCTGAGCTAAAGTACAACGTTATTACAGAGGAGTTTGCCACTAATATAAAATCATGTATTTTAAAAGCAGACAGAATTAGTTTTCAATATAGTACAAGCATTTACTAGTAATGTATATATTTGCATATTAGTTAACTTATTGCTTTGGCTTTTTCTTTTCAATGCATTGTTAAAATATTATACAATAAAATGCTCTGATAAATTATATCAAATAATTATGTTAAATAAAATATTTTATGTTAAGTGACCATGCCACAGTTTTATTACCAAACTTTCAACTACACAAATTACAGGTAAACAGGTTAACTAAGAGCACAGTTAAACAAATATGGTATTTATTGACACATCTATAGAAAGTAGAAACTTAGATCCTAGGTCACAAAAGAAATTCCTCATTATTGCATATTTTGAAAAGGAAAGAGTGATTGAACGTATGTCACTCTGATTTGCAGCATCTTGAGTCAAAAGGAATTCCCCATTTCATATCAAGAATATCTTTTATAGATATTTATACTTTAAATGCTTTAATGTTCATCTTCATGGTTTAAAGGCATAGACATAGTTATTCCAAGGGAAGATTGGATTTTCTGACCTTTTTATTATCCTTGATATTTGAGTAAAGTCAGGGAGTGTACTGAATGCATGATGCCATATGACAATGTGATATGATGCCTTTAGGAAGGTAGGATAGTAAAAAGTATAATGACCTCACCAAATTCTCCTGGTGGTAGGTTTTTAACAAATAACAAGGAAGACAATTTAAATTAATGTAATGAACAAACAGGTGAGCAGTGCACTATAAAAAAAATCCTTTAATCTAGTTTCAAAAGAGATAACAATTAAGTAAAAACCTGCAGAGCATGATGGCAATTACACAAACCCCCTGCCTTGCAAACTGTCTGAACTTAATCAGGCATGATTTCTTGCATAATAACAGAAACAAGGAATATGTTAAATAAGGACACAAAAATTCCCAGGGAACAATATGAAAATCTGAGAGACATATCCCATATATGACATATTACTATGCCTATTAATTGTTCAGACAATTCTTATGAGGAAAACCAGAAAAGCAGAGGTTTATGAATATGTATATACATACCAAGTTACATTTCATCTTGAGAACTGCAAATAAAACAAAATCCTTTATAATATGTTTTACTAGAGATTAAAGATAATGAGTTCTGTTCACAAGGGCTGATAATCTCTATTTGTTACTTAAGAAATGTGAATAACAGGATTTTATACAATTATTTACAAGGGTACTTATGAAATAAACAGAAGTGACACTACATTTTTTTGGTCAATTTTTGTAAACAAACCCTGAGCAGCAGGCCAAAAAAAATTCCAATTAGGAAAAAAGAAACCTCTTATTAATAAAGGACTGTTGCCATCACAGATGCAGGCACGTTAGGGATATAACAGGCCTCCGAAGTCAGCAAATCTATACCCCTACTACATCTGGAAGTCCCTTTTAAAAGATGATGTGGTTTATCCCATGTCATTTTAAATCTATAGAACAATTTATCTTCACAACATATTTTAAATTAGTCCTAATCCTTTTACTTTACTGGTTTATAAGATGAATTCTAAATGTGTAACCCAAGAAATATAAAAGTCCAACAAAAAGTCTAGAGCAATATAGAATTTGGTATATAATTATCTTTTATAATGTTAATTTTAATTATTTAAAAAAAATTACAGCATAAAAGAAAATTTAAAAAGAAAAAGACCACCAGTAAACATACAATTCTGATATGAGTACTGCTAAAGTTTCAATATATTTATCCAAATATTCTTTTGTCATTTTCATTATTTTAGTAGTTGAGTATTAAAAGTAGTCAAGATGGGTCTTATTGTTTCACATACTGCTTTTAAAAATTTAATATTAAATATTGATAATAGTTCATATGACTGAATGTATTTCAAAAAGAATTCCATGCCGTGAATATACAACTATATATTTAGCAAACCCCTTATTTATATAACAGTTTCTATGTTTTATTGTTAGATTAACAGAAGGAACAATTTTTTTCTATTTAAATCTTATGTACATCTCTGCTTTTTTTCTTTCCAAATATTACTAAAAGTAGAAATGTTGGACATTGATACATGAATACTGTTAAGAGTACTGATACACACTGCATACAGGTTTTTGTGATAAGTTTTAAAAATAATTGGATAAATACCCAGTGGCACCTTTGCTGGATTTTATGATAAAATTATGTTTGACTTTGTAAGAAAAAAAAAAAAAACCTATTCCAAAATAGCTATAGCATTTTGCATTTCAGTCAGCAATGAATGATACTTTTGCAGCTCCACATCCTTGTCAGCATTCGGCATTGTCAATTTTTTGGACTTTGGGCCTTGATGTGTTGCATTAGACCACCAATTACAAAACTATCAAGCTACATGATCTATAACCTTCCTCAAATCATAGATATCAGTTTAAGTCATTAAAAATGATTATTTAGGGAGGCCAAGGTGGGTGGATCATGAGGTCAGGAGATCAAGACCATCCTGGCTAACACGGTGAAACCTCGTCTCTACTAAAAATACAAAAAAATTAGGTGGGCGTGGTGGTGGGTACCTGTAGTCCCAGCTACTCGGGAGGCTGAGGCAGGAGGATGGTGTGAACCTGGGAGGCGGAGCTTGCAGTGAGCCGAGATTGCACCACTGCACTCCAGCCTGGGTGACTGAGCAAGACTCTGTCTCAAAAAAAAAAAAAAAAAAAAAAAACTGATTATTTAGAAACACAACAACAGGATGATGGAAGGGGTAGTTCCAGCTCTCATCTCCCCATAGAAATACAGATTTTTCAACCACTCATGGACCAGAGTATCTTTGTGGGAGCCTCAGAATCTAACTAACTTTCCAGCACTGCAGTGGAACAAAAGTCTGAGAGGAGTTGCATTGAATAGAGTAAAAACAACAATTTTAAATTACCTGTGCCCCCTGACAACACAGTCCAGTGACAAGACAGGTTCTTTCAACTTATGATTTCTTCTTAGGTAAATGTGAGAGTGAAGTTAGCTCTCAGCTTCTCTACCCTTGCAGAATATTGTCCAGGAAGAATACTTCTGTCTTATTCTGCTCAGAATATTGAGGGGATTTTCATGGCTAAATTGCTGGGGCAGCTTGAAGCAGGGTAGAGGGGTAAAGGGGCAGAAATACACAACAACTTGCACATGGTTCTAAACATCCAACTGCAGGTGTTCCTAACTTCTCAAAGACTTCACCAAGAGGCTCATCCACAAACCTCACAGGGTTACCTGCCTGTGGATCCCCCTATCAGGCAATCTGTACCCTCAGGACTCTACACACCCTTCTGTGTATGGCACCCCATGGATTCTCATGTACCACTCAAATGAAGCCCTGCAGAGAGCACACATATTTCAGTTGCAGGTGCAGGTCTTAGTAACAAGCTTGGCTCTGATGGTTTACGAGAAGGTGCACAACCTTCACAAATTCAGAGCACTGATCTAGGTAAAATATGTAGGGTTCTGTCAGCATCAGGCCTGGTTTTGAAACATCAAGAGAAGGCACAACATCCTAAGATTTGGTTCCAAAGAGGAAACTAGAGGAGTGAAGTGATATATTCATAGAAAAGGTGTGAGAGACCCTAGAAAACCTAGCTAGGCTCACAGATGAAGGTCTTTCTCTCCCAAAGACAGTAAGTAAAAACTGAAAGGTGACTGCATCTTCAAATACAAAAACAGTAATTCAAGGCTTCAAGGAATATGAGGAATCTAAGAAATCTTATATCACCAAAGGGGGGAAAAAAAGACCCAGTGGATAATTAATTGAGATCAAGTTGCCTGAACAAGACTTCAAAATAATCATCTAAAATAAAACTCAGTGAGCTACAAGATAACACATAGACACCTAAACAAAATTAGGAAAGTAACATATAAATAAAATGAAAAGTTCAGCAAAGAGATAAAAGTTATATAAAAATAACTAAATAGAAATTCTAGTGGTGAAGAATACAGTGTCTCAACTAAAAAAAAGAAAAAAAAAAATTAATGGAAAGCTTCAACACCAGACTACATCAAGCAGAAGAAAGAATCAACAAACTCAAAGACAGGTTATTTGAAATTCAAGTCGAAAGAAAAGAAAATAAAAAAGAATAAAAATGAATGTAGAAAGCCTATAGGATTATGGTACACCATTTAGCAAAGCAATATATGCAATATAGGAATCCCAAAAGAAAGACACCATAAGAAACAGAAACAGTATTTAAACAGATGGCAGAAAACTTCCCAAACCTAGAAGGGGAAATTAACATCCAGATCCACAGAACCAAAGAACACAAAATAGCTTCAGCCTAAAGAAGTATTTGTAGAGACAAATTATAATCAAATTGTTAAAAGACTTAAAATTAAAAAAAAAAAAACCATGATTTAACTATATGCTACTTAAAAGAGACAGCTTTATCTTTCAGAACACCAGCAAATATAAATAAAAGGAATAGAAAAAGGTATTCCGTGCAAACAGTAAACACAAAAAGCTTGGATGGCTATACTAGTTTCAGACAAAATAGGCAAAAACAGTCAAAAGAGACAAAGAAATAAAATACAATGATAGAGGTGTCTTTTAGAGAATATAGCAATGTAAATACATATGCACCCAACACACCCAACACTAGAGCACCTAAATGTGTAAAGCAGATATTACCAAAATAGAAAAATAAATAGACAACAGAACAATAATTGTAGCAGGCTTCAATATTTCACTTTAAACAAGGATTGATCATCTGGCAGGAAATAAAAAAGAAAAAATCAGACTTGAACTACACTACAGATCAAATATACCTACGAGACATATACATAACTTTTCATTCAACTGCTACAAGATACACAATCTTCACAAGCACACATAGAACATTTTCCAGAGTAGATATTGGTACACAATGCACATTATAACAAATGCAAAAAGATTGAAATTACATCAGGTATCTTTTCTGACCACAATGATGTAAAACTAAAAATCTAAAATAAGAGAAAAAATAGAAACATCATGAATACATGGAACTCAAATCACTCAATTCTGAGCACTTAACAGATCAAAAAGAAATCAAAAGAAACATTTTAAAAAATCTCAAAACACGTGAAGATAGAAACACAATATACCAAAACTTATGTGATACAACAAAAATAGTTCTAGAAAGAAAGCCTATAGCAAACACCTATATTAAGAAAAAAATAATATCTCAAATAAATGACCTACCTTTAGACTTCAAGGAAATAGACAAGGGATACAAAACTAAGTTAACATAACAAATGAAATACTAAAGATTATAACAGAAATAAATGAAATAGAAACTAGAAAAACAGTAAACAAGATCAATGAAATTTAGCTGTTTTTTGAAGTATAAACAAAATTGTCCAACTTTAGCTAGAATATTTTTAAAAGCCCCAATGATATATTATAATTGAAAGAAGAGACATTAAAACTGAAACTATAGAAATACAAAGGGTTCTAGAGGCTAGTATGAACAGTCATTTGCCAACAAATTGGAAAACTGAGAAGAAATAAATAAATTTCTAGAAACATACACCCTATCAACAAAGAAAAGCCTAGGACATAATGGCTTCAAAACTGATTTCTAAAAAAACATTTAAAGACTTAACACCAAACATTTTCAAACTTTTCAGAAAAACTGATGACAATATAGCATTTTCCATCTCATTCTCTGTGGTCAGCATTACTCTGATAGCAAAGCAAAACAGACATATGACAAGAAGAAACAATTAAATGCTTATATACCTGATTAACATAGATGCAAAAATTCTCAAAGAATAGTTGCTAACTGAAAACAATAGCACATTAAAAGGAGCATAAACCATGATCAAGTGGAATTTATCTCTATGATTCTCGGATGGTTCAACACACACAAATCAATTACTGTAATCACCACATTAAAAGAATGAAGAGTAAGAATCACATGATCTTCTGAATAAATGTGAAAAACCATCAGACATCAGACATAACATTTATTTGTAATAAAAAACTCTCAACTAATTAGGTATAGAAAGAATGCACTTCAGCATAATAAAGGCCACGTATAACAAGCCTGTCACTAACGTGATACTAAAGAGTCAAAAGCTGAAACTTTTACTCTAAGATCAGGAACTAGATAAAGATGTCCACCCTTATAACATTTATTCAACACTGTATTGGAAGTCCTAATCATAGACAATAGGCAAGTAAAAGAGACAGGGGTCATCTGAATCAGAAAGAAAAATTTCAAATTTTATGTTTTTGTCAATGACATAATCTTACATATAGAAAACCCTAAAGACGCCATCAAAAGCCGTACAACTAATAAACAAATTCAGAAAAGTTGCTGGTTACAAAATCAACATGAAAAATAGCTGTTTCTATATACTCACAAAAAGCTATTAAAAAACGAAAATAAGAAAACAAAATGTTTAGGCATACATTCAATGAAGGAGGTGAAAGAGCTGTGCACTGAAAATTATAATACCTTGAGGAAATAAAGTAAAGTAGACATAAATAAATGGAAAGATATCCCTTGTTCATAACTTGGAAGAATTTATATTGTTAAAATATCTGTACTACCCAACCTGATTTAGAGATTCAATGTAAACCTGTTCATATTTATTTAAATGCTGATGACATATAGAGAAATAGAAAAAAATAAACAACTTTTATATACAACCACAGAAGATCCTGAATAGTCAGAGCAATGTTAAGCAAGAAGAACGAAGCTGGAGGCATCACATTTTCTGATTCAAATTGTGTTACAAGGTCACAGTGTTTGAAACAGTATGATTCTGGGGAAAAAAAAAAGTAGATACTTAGACCAATGAAATAGAGTTGAGGACTAAAATATAAACTCATACTACGCAACTTCTTAATTTTCTACAAAGATACCTAGAATACATAATGAGGAAAAGATAGTCTATTCAATAAATGGTACTGAGGAAGCTGAATATCCATATGCAGAATAATAAAATTAGACCCTTATCTCAAACTATATATAAAAATCAACATAGTGGATTAAAGACGTAAGCATACGACCTAAAACCAGTTAAACTCCTAGAAGAAATCTGGGAAAATGCTCCTTTACATTGATCTGGAAAATACTTTTCTGGATATGTCCCCAGATGCACAGACAAAAAAGCAAAAATAAGTAAGATTGCAATGAAAGAAGCTCCCACATAACAAAGGAAACAATCAACAGAACTAAGAGGCACCCTATGAAATGAGAGAATATATTTGCAAAACATATGTTTGATAAGGGGTTAATATCCCAGATATACCAGGAACTCATACAATTTAATAGAATAAAAATCCACAAAAAAAACCTGACTATAAAAAATGCCACAGGATCTGAAGCTGAATAAACATTTCTCCAAAGAACACAAATAAATGGCCCACAGGTATATGAAGAGTTGGTTAACATAAATAATTACCAAGAAACAGCAAATCAAAAGGTAAAAAAAGAAAATGCAAATCAAAAGAAGACATCATCTCACACCAGTTGAAATGACAACAACAAAAAAGTATAACATGCTGGAAAGGTTGTAGAAACAAAGGAATTGTACTCTCATAGAGAAAAGGAAACAGTGCAACGTTGATGGCAATGTAACTTGGTACAGTCCCTGATAGCAGTAGGAGGCAGATCAACTTCTAGGCAGACAGGGACAGATCCTCAGTGATACCTGACTTTCAAGCCAATAACAGTTTAAAGCCTGAAAATGGAGCTGCCAGTTCTGACTAGAGTCCCTGACCAGAGTTAGAACCTCCTTGAAGCCTTTTAGCCAATCAAATGGTGCTTTTTCCTTATGAGAAAATATTTTAAATGATCTATTTTCAAGGCATGATAAATCTAAGCACTGGCAGCCAGACTGCAGATGTAACTAACTGCACTGCTCATGCTCCTAGAAAGTCAAGATAAGAGAACAGAATATAGAAGAGGGGTCAGTCCATAAAAGGGGAGAAAGTTTTATTATTGGGAAATTGAAATTTAAAGGAGAAACGGAACTGGAGTATAACCTTATAAGGGGGTAATGAAACTCACGGGACATCCAGGAAGATTGTAACCCCATAGTACTCAACCTATGAGGAACTGGGCGAAGGACTAGCATGCTAGGAGAAAAATTACATGCTGTAGCTGCCCTGGGTGTGCCTGCCTACCAGACACTCAATCTTGCAAGACAGCTGTTAAAAGTTTTGCTTTTGCTGTTCTTTGTGTCTCTGAGTCCATCATTTCAGTTTGGATGGGTGAGCATGTTTCTCACAAATCTGGGGGCCTGTCCAGGATCTCTTTGTCTGCATCAAGTAGGACTCTGGCCGAAAGGGGAGACTTATGCCACTTGATTTAGGTGACCCACTCTATCCAGGCATCCAGGCTCCCCACAGAGGCCATAGACAACACCAAGATTGTTTTCAGGAGGCAGAGGAGGTGACACAGAAAGAAAAGAAGACACCGTGGCAACCAGGCAGCCTTGTGCATAAGCCAAGGTAGGAAAATTGGACTATACATACTGCCTTGTAGGTTAGGCATTTTTGGAGGTTGAGTGTGTGTAACTGAGATGTATCCAATATATAAAGTGAGTGTGGAGCTCCAATCTGTGGTTCCATTCTACTGTGAGGCAAACAGCCAGAGACAGATAAAGTGATTCTCAAGGTGTGCAAGAAACCTCCTGTTGGGGGAGAGGGTTGAGTACATAGGGAGAAGTTCAGACTCACAAAGCAATTCTCAGGGTGTGCAAGAAACCTCCAATAGAGGGGGTTGAGTACACAAGGAAAAGCTTAGACACAGTCACTGGCCAAAAATGGGAAACAGAAATTCTAGGCCTAGGGGCCAAAGGAAAGAGGGAGCCAAAGAGACTCCCTTTGACATTCCCCCAGCTAGTCCTTTAGGGAGAATGTTGCAGGTTTGGAGGGACAACCCTCAAACCAGGGACAAGGAAAAGCAAAAAGATGATAAAGTATTGTTGTGTGATCTGTCCCAAAGATCCCATTTGTAAGCCTTCTGTCTTTTGGCCTAAGTTTGGCTCAGATGAGGATTGAATGTGCCAAGCTTTAATTATCTATGTGAAAGATAAAACCCTATCCTTACAAAGAGAGATTGGTTATGCTCTCTGCTGGATCAAGAATCAGTTTCCATGCTCCCCTCAAAGAGGAATTTAAAAGCTTAGTAAAGAGCCCACACCCATTGAAAAGCCTTGGGACCCCCATCATGCTTGCCTCCTGTGTATGTCACACAAAATAGAGGACAAGAAGATCAAGAAACAACAGGAGGGTTAGAGGAAGAAAGACCTGGAGACCATGGCATGTTTCCTCTCAGGGAAGTTCCCATGGGACCGGGAGAGATTGGCTTTGTAAAAGTTCTTCTTACAAGTACTGAAGTTAGGAATTTCAAGAAGGAAATGAAACCACTCCTAGAAGATCCCCTTGGTTTAGCAGATCAGCTGGACCAATTCCTAGGACTCAGATTTTACACCTGAGTTAAAATGTCTTTCGTGAACATCTTCTTCACAGGAGAAGAAAGAGGATTAATTAGAAAAGCAGCCATGACCATCTGGCAGAGGCAACACCCTCCTGGGCGAAAAGTCTTGCCAGTCAAACAAAAATTTCCAAATGTCGACCCAGAATGGGATAATAATGACCCCAGAGACTGGGCCCAAATGCAGGACCTCAAGGAACTAATAAGTAAAAGGATAAAATAGTCCACTCTTTGGACACAGAATGTCTCAAAGGCATTTGAAATTCAATAAGAAAAAGAGGAAACTTCTGCTGAATTCCTGTAGAAGCTCAGAGATCAGATGAGAAAATACTCCAAATTAGATCTGGAAGACCCTGTAGGGCAAGGCCTTTTGAAAGTTCGCTTTGTAACTAAGAGCTGGCCTGACATTACAAAATAATTACAAAAGATTGATGGATGGAATGAGAAACCAATTGAAAAATTACTGAGGGAAGCTCAGATGGTCTTTGTAAAGAGAGAAGAGAATCAGAAATAAAAAGCGAAAATCATGGTTTCCACTATGGATGAGAGAGTCAGAAAAAGGTTATATCAAGATCCCCTCAAAAGGCTGAGGGAGTGATAGATTTTGACACAGAGAAAGAAGGGAAATGCAGGGAAAAGCTCCTAAGAATATAAGTGCATGTTACAATTGTGGAAAGTCGGCATTTTAAGAGAGAATGTCCTGAATGAAAGAAAGAAGAAAAGGTGATTCCCCTCATGACCATTGATAAAGACTAGGGGGTCCAGGGGTTCCTTCTGAGTAGGTCCCACTAGGAACCCTTGACAAATTTGAAGGTGGGACCTGAAGGAGAAGAAATGACAGTTTTGGGTGATACTGGGATGACTCGCTGCTCCCTAATTCACCAACCAAGGGGTACAAAACTCTGTAAGTAAAAATTGACAGTATCAGAGCTAAAAGGGGAGGGATTTCATATTTCAATATTCAAGGAAATGTTAATTAAGTTGGAACCAGAATAAATTGAGTGGTCACCCTTGTATGTTCCTGAAGCAGGAACTAACCTCTTGGGTCAAGACCTGTTTGTGAGATTGGGTTTAGAATTGGGGATAGAGGAGGGGACAAGTAAAAGTAATGATGGGCCTCCTGACAAAAGAAGAAGAGAGTAAAATTAATCCCCTTGTGTGGGTTAAGAAAGGCAAGAGGGGAGGGTTAAAAATCACATCCTTACAGATTAAACTAAAACAGACAGGAGAAGTAGTTTGCAGAAAACAATATCCCATTTCTATTGAAGGGAGTAAATATCTCCAACCAGTAATAGAGCAATTGGTTAAAGTTGGACTATTAGAACGCCGCATTTCACCATACAGTACTCCAATTCTCCCAGTCAAGGAGAATGATAGGTCATACAGATTGGTGCAAAATCTAAGGGCTATAGATCAAGTTGTCCAAACCCATCCCCCTGTGATGACTAACCCCTACACCCTCCTTTGTAAGGTATCCTATGAACATAAATGGTTCAGTGTGTTAGATCAAAAAGATGCATTTTGGGTAATCCTCTAAACGTTAGGAACCAGGGACCTCTTTCCTTTAAATGGAAAAATTCTGTAACAATAGTACTGCTGGACTGTGCTGCCACAAAGTTTAATGTAAGCCCCAAACTTATTTGGTCAAATCTTAGAAAAAGTCCTGGAGGAATTATAAACTTTCAGTGGAACCCAGTTTTTACAATACGGGGATGATTTTTTAGTTTCTGGGGAGAGGAGGGCTGAGTCATCAGCCACTATAAACTTGTTTAATTTCCTAGGAGAAAGGGGATTGCAAGTCTCTAAGCATCAATTGTAGTTTATCGAAAAAGAAGTTAAACATTTAGGACACCTGATTAGTGAAGGGAAGTGGAGAATAAACCCAGAGAGAATATTGGGAAGAGTGGGTCTGCCTTTGCCTAAGACAAAAAGAGAACTCAGAAAATTTTTAGGTTTACCTGGCTACTATAAGTTATGGATTGACTCCTATGCTGAAAAGACAAAGATTCTGTACCTCAAGTTATTGGAAAAGGAACCTGATCTTTTGCAACATCCCACAGAGGAAATTCAGGATATGAAAGACCTAAAGAATGCCCTCATTATAACCCCAGTACTGGCCCTCCCATCTTTAAAGAAATCATTTCACCTGTTTGTAACAGTAGATCAGGACATGGCCCTTGGGGTGCTCATCAAACCTGGGGAGGCAAGAGGCAACCTGTTGCTTTTGTCTCCAAGTTTCTTGATCCTGTCTCTTGGGGATGGCTTGAATGTGTGCAAGTAGTAGCTGCCACAGCCCTGCTGGTAGAGGAGAGTTGAAAGCTAACCTTTGGTGGGGTCTTAATAGTAAGCACCCCACACCAGGTCAGGAATATATTAAATCAAAAAGCTGGGAGATGGTTAATGAATTCTTGGCTTCTAAAATATGAAGCCCTGTTGCTAGAAAAGGATGATTTGATCATAACAACAAATACTTGCCTAAATCCAGCCAGTTTCCTATGGAAAGGAGAGGAGAACAAGGAGACATCAGACCATAATCACAGAATTAGAGATCACAGCTTAGAGATAGATCACAGAATACCAAATTAGACCATAATCACAGCTTAGAGATCACAGAATACCAAACTAAAGGTAGAGCAGACCTTAGGGAAGCTCCACTACATGATGAGATAAGGCTGTTTGGGGATGGGTCATCTCAAGTGATAGAAGGCAAGAGTCATAATGGTTATGCTGTCATTGATGGACATAAACACTCCTTATGTGAGAAAGGTAGATTACTTAATGGCTAGTCAGCCTAAGCCTGTGAATTATATGCTATTGATCAGGTCCTAAAGCTCCTTGAAGGCCAAGAAGACACTATATATACTCATTCTAAATATGTCTGTGGGGTGGTACACACTTTTGGAAAAAAGCTGAATGGAGTGGGGCCTAATGTATAGTATGGAAAAATAATTTATACAAGGGGAACTACTCAAACAGGTTTTAGAAAGCCTCCTGCTTCCAGCAGAGGTAGCCATAGTTCATATAAATGGTCATCAGAAAGGGAACACTATAGAAGCTGTGGGACACAAGCTTGCAGATGAAGCTGCTAAGTGAGACTTCCTGGAGGAAGAAATTAGATGTTTTATCCTGATCCCAGACATCCCTAAGGTAGTATTAAGTCCCCAGTTTACCGGAGAGCAGAAGGAAGAATTAGACAGAAGAGGGATAACTCAAACTGAAGATGGGAAATGGGTACTTCCTGATGGGAGAGAAGTGATAAGTAAATCCTAGAAGAGAAAACTAATGTCTATATTACAAAAGGGAATCACTGGGGACCCCAGGCTCTGTGCGATGCAATACTTAGGAATTACAGGTGTATAGGGATTTATACTCTCACTAAACAAGCATGTGGAAGTTGTGTAACTTGTCAATGGATAAATAAAAGTGGTTAGAAAACACAGGCCATGGGAGGAAGACCTCCAGGGCTAAGACCATTTTTTTTTTTTTTTTTTTTTTT